>NC_080587.1:66945484-67245676 GCF_029962835.1 Magnolia sinica | reverse complement strand
TTGTGGAAGAAGTGATGCAGGCTCGGCTACCAGAATGATTTCGTCTTCCACAGATTACACCTTTCACGGGCAAAACTGACCCAACTGAATACATCGAATGCTTCTGAACTTACATGGAACTACATGATGCCTCGAATGCCGTGATCACTATGCCAAAACTGTAAAAAAAGGACGGTCCAAAACTGTCTCAAATGACCAAAAAGGACGGTCATGGACAGTCGCAAGGGCCGTCAAATTTTGACGTGTCGTATTACTTAAAGGACGGTCGAAAACCGTCATTTTTATTGACGAAAAAAAAGACGGTCATGGACCGTCCTAAAAAAGGACGGTCGTGAACCGTCCTTAAAAAAGACGGTCTCGAATAGTCTCTTATGAGCCTTTAAAGGACGGCCATCGACCGTCCTTAAAAAAGACTGTTATAGACCGTCTCTGATGAGCCTTTAAAGGACGGCCATAGACCGTCCTTAAAAAGGACTGTCATGGTCCGTCTCTTATAGCCCTTTAAAGGACGGCCACAGACCGTCCTTTATAAGAGGATCAATATACACCTGTTACATCATCATATTCTTCCTGATATACACCTGTTATATAATATATTTCATCATATTCACATTCACATTCATGTAAACCTGAACTACGTAAATCCAACATAAACTACATTCATCCAAACATAAACTACATCCATCTAAACCCAAACTACATAAATTACATTCATCCAAACACAAGCAATCTTATCCACATTACATTCATCCACACATAAATACATATAAGTTTAACATCATAACTAAAAAAAGAAAAAAATCAGCAACAATTTTCTTTTTATGTCTTTCACCTGAAAAAAAAATATTAAACCAACAAAACATTATAATTCAGAATCATGAAAAATTGCATAAACTTCTTCCAAAAAAGTGAGCACTTTTTAAAAATAAAACTGATCATTAAAATAGGTTCAGGTTTAGGTTTTAGGTTTTAGGTGTTAGGTTTTAGGTTTAGGTTCAGGATTAGGTTATAGGTTATAGGTTATAGGTTTAGGTTTAGATTTAGGTTTAGGTTTAGGTTAAGGTTTAGGTTAAGGTTTAGGTTATAGGTTTAGGTTAAGGTAGGTTTTAGTTATAGGTTATAGTATATAGGTTATAGCTTTAGGGAATTAAGAATAGGTTAAGGTTAAGGTTTAGGTTTAGGAAATCGGGTCTGAGTTCGGGATCGGGTTTAGGTTTGGGTTATCAAGTTTAAGTTTAAGTTTAGGTTAAGGAGTTGAGATTAGGATTAGGTGTAGGTTTAGGTTCAAGGATTTGAAAATACATTTCGATTTTAGGTTTAGGTTTACGTTTTAGGCTTATGTTTAGGTTATAAGTGCAGGTAATAGGTTTAGGTTTATGTTTATGTTAGGTTATAGGTTAACGTTTAGGTTTAGGAAATCGAGTTTGGGTTCGGGATCGGGTTTAGGTTTGGATTAGAGAGTTGAGATTAGGATTAGGTGTAGGTTTAGGTTTAGGGATTTGAGAATACATTTAGGTTTAGGTTAATGTTTAGGTTTAGGTTTAGGTTTAGGTTTAGCTTATAAGCAATAGGTTTTAGGTTTAGGTTTAAGTTATAGGTTACAGGTTTAGGTATAGCTTTAGGCTTAGGTTTAGGTTACAAGATAAAAGTTTAGGGAATTGAGAATAGGTTAAGGTTTAGGTTTAGGAAATCGGGTTCGGGTTCGAGATCGGGTTTAGGTTTGGGTTTTCAAGTTTAGGTTTAGATTTAGGTTAGGGAGTTAAGATTAGGATTAGGTGTAGGTTTAGGTTTAGGGATTCGAGAATACATTTAGGTGCTAGGTTTAGGTTTAGGAAATTGAGAATAGGTTAAGGTTTAGGTTTAGGAAATCGGGTTCGGGTTCGGGATCGGGTTTAGGTTTTGGTTTTCAAGTTTAGGTTTAAGTTTAGGTTAGGGAGTTGAGATTAGGATTAGGTGTAGGTTTAGGTTTAGGGATTTGAGAATACATTAAGGTTTAGGTTTAGGAAATCGGGTTCGGGTTCGGGATCGGGTTTAGGTTTGAGTTTTCAATTTTAGGTTTAGGTTTAGGTTAGGGAGTTGAGATTAGGATTAGGTGTAGGTTAAGGTTTAGGGATTTGAGAATACATTTAGGTTATAGGTTTATGTTTAGGTTATAGGTTTAGGTTAAGGTATAGGTTTAGGTTTCGGTTTAGGTTATAAGCAATGGGTTTAGGGAATTGAGAATAGGTTAAGGTTTAGGTTGAGGAAATCGGGTTCGGGTTCGGGATCAGGTTTATGTTTGAGTTTTCAAGTTTAGGTTTAGGTTTAGGTTAGGGAGTTGAGATTAGGATTAGGTGTAGGTTTAGGTTTAGGGATTTGAGAATACATTTAGGTTTTAGGTTTATATTTAGGTTATAGGTTACAGGTTTAGGTTAAGGCTATAGATTATAGGCTTAGGTTAAGGTTTAGGTTAAGGTTTAGATTTAGGTTTAAGGATTTGAGAATACATTTAGGTTTTGGGTTTAGGTTTAGGTTATAGGTTACAGGTTTAGGTTTAGGTTTAGGTTTATGCTATAGGTTATAGGTTTAGGTTACGGTTTGGGTTTAAGTTTAGGTTATAAGCTATAGGTTTAGGGAATTGAGAATAGGTTAAGATTTAGGTTTAGGAAATCAGGTTCGGGTTCGGGTTCGGGTTTAGGTTTGAGTTTTCAAGTTTAGGTTTAGGTTTAGGTTAGGGAGTTGAGATTAGGATTAGGTGTAGGTTTAGGTTTAGGGATTTGAGAATACATTTAGGTTTTAGGTTTATGTTTAGGTTATAGGTTATAAGTTTAGGTTAAAGTATAAGTTTAGGTTTCGGTTTATGTTAAAGCAATTGGTTTAAGGAATTGAGAATAGGTTAAGGTTTAGGTTTAGGAAATCGGGTTCGGGTTCAGGATCGGGTTTAGGTTTTGGTTTTCAAGTTTAGGTTTAGGTTTAGGTTAGGGAGTTGAGATTAAGATTAGGTGTAAGTTTAGGTTTAGAGATTTGAGAATACATTTAGGTTTTAGGTTTATGTTTAAGTTATATGTTATAGGTTTAGGTTAAGGCTATAGGTTATAGGTTAAGGTTAAGGTTTAGGTTTAAGGATTTGAGAATACATTTAGGTTTTAGGTTTAGGTTTAGGTTATAGGTTACAGGTTTAGGTTTAGATTTATGCTATAGGTTATAGGTTTAGGTTAAGGTTTAGGTTTAAGTTTAGGTTATAAGCTATAGGTTTAGGGAATTGAGAATAGGTTAAGGTTTAGGTTTAGGAAATCAAGTTCGGGTTCGGGATCGGGTTTAGGTTTGAGTTTTCTAGTTTAGGTTTAGGTTTAGGTTAGGGAGTCGAGATTAGGATTAGGTGTATGTTTAGGTTTAGGGATTTGAGAATACATTTAGGTTTTAGGTTATGTTTAGGTTATAGGTTATAGGTTTAGGTTAAGGTATAAGTTTAGCTTTCGGTTTAGGTTATAAGCAATTGGTTTAGGAAATTGAGAATAGGTTAAGGTTTAGGTTTAGGAAATCGGGTTCAGGTTTGGGATCGGGTTTAGGTTTTGGTTTTCAAGTTTAGGTTTAGGTTTAGGTGAGGGAGTTGAAATTAGGATTAGGTGTAGGTTTAGGTTTAGGGATTTGAGAATACATTTAGGTCTTAGGTTTAGGTTAAGGCTATAGGTTACAGGTTTAGGTTAAGGCTATAGGTTATAGGTTTAGGTTAAGGTTTAGGTTAAGGTTTACATTTAGGTTTAAGGATTTGAGAATACATTTAGATTTTAGGTTTATGTTTAAGTTATAGGTTATAGGTTTAGGTTTAGGTTTAGGTTAAGGTATAGGTTTTGGTTTCGGTTTAGGTTATAAGCAATAGGTTTAGGGAAATTGAGAATAGGTTAAGGTTTAGGTTTAGGAAATCGGGTTTGGGTTCAGGATCGGGTTTAGGTTTGGGTTATCAAGTTTAGGTTTAGGTTTAGGTTAGGGAGTTTAGATTAGGATTAGGTGTAGGTTTAGGTTTAGGGATTTGAGAATACATTTAGGTTTTAGGTTTAGGTTAAGACTATAGGTTACAGGTTTAGGTTAAGGCTTTAGGTTATAGGTTTAGGTTAAGGTTTAGATTTAGGTTTAAGGATTTGAGAATACATTTAGGTTTTAGGTTTATGTTTAGGTTATAGGTTATAGGTTTAGGTTTAGGTTTAGGTTAAGGTATAGGTTTTGGTTTTGGTTTAGGTTATAAGCTATAGGTTTAGGGAAATTGAGAATCGGTTAAGGTTTAGGTTTAGGAAATCGGGTTTGGGTTCAGGATCGGGTTTAGGTTTGGGTTATCAAGTTTAGGTTTAGGTTTAGGTTAGGGAGTTTAGATTAGGATTAGGTGTAGGTTTAGGTTTAGGGATTTGAGAATACATTAGGTTATAGGTTTAGGTTTAGGTTTAGGTTTGGTTTTGGTTTTGATTTAGGTTATAGGTTATAGGTTTAGGTTAAGGTTTAGGGCAATGTGGTTTTGATTTAGGTTATAGCTTATAGGTTTAGGTTTTAGGTTTAGGTTTAGGTTTTGATTTATGTTATAGGTTATAGGTTTAGGCTATAGATTTTGAGATTTAAGAATAGGTTCGGGTTTAGGTTATAGGTTT
Source organism: Magnolia sinica (assembly GCF_029962835.1). Classification (NCBI taxonomy): domain Eukaryota; kingdom Viridiplantae; phylum Streptophyta; class Magnoliopsida; order Magnoliales; family Magnoliaceae; genus Magnolia; species Magnolia sinica. Next base: position 67,241,060 of record NC_080587.1, on the reverse strand, counting down.
TGGTTATAGGTTATAGGTTTAGGTTAAGGTTTATGTTTAGGTTATAGGTTTTGGGATTTGAGAATGGGTTCGGGTTTAGGTTATAGGTTTTGGTTTTGGTTTAAGTTATAGGTTTTGGGATTTGAGAATGAGTTCGGGTTTAGGTTATAAGTTTTGGTTTTGGTTTAGGTTTAGGTTTAGGTTATAGGTTTTTGGATTTGAGAATGGGTTATGGTTTAGGTTTAGGAAATCGGGTTCAGGTTCGGGATTGGGTTTAAGTTTGAGTTTTCAAGTTTATGTTTAGATTTAGGTTAGGGAGTTGAGATAAAGATTAGGTGTAGGTTTATCTTTAGGGAATTGAGTTTAGCTTATAGGTTTAGGGAAAGCTTAGGTTTAGGTTATAGGTTTTGGGATTTGGGAATAGTTTTAGGTTATAAGTATAGGTTTAGGTTAGGTTATAGGTTAAGGTTTAGGGATTTGAGTTTAGGCTGTAGGTTTAGGTTTAGGTTTAGGTTTAGGTTTAGGTTAAGGTTGAGGTTTAGGTTATAGGTTAAGGTTTTAGGTCATAGGTTTTGGTTTAGGTTAAGGGTATGGTCCCTGCAAATATAGATATAAACACGGCCATCCGACACAAATTGCCAGGCCCTTCCAATGTTGTCTATAAAAAATGGACAGCTTCATCATGGTCATAATAGCGGTTCCCTCTTTCTAGGAAACCCCGCTCTTCCGGATAGCTCCGACGCACATCCGGGTCTGCTCCATCAATTTCGAGTTAATACATAAACATGGCCTATCCAAATGGTCAGGCCACTCCAATGCTGTCCATAAGAAATGGACAGCTTCATCATGGTCATAACAGCGGTTCCCACCTTTCAGGGACCCCCGCTCAACATCCGGATAGCTTCGACGCACATCTGGGTCTGCTCCGTCAATTTTGAGTAAATACATAAACATGGCCTGTCCAAATGGCTAGGACACTCCAATGTTGTCTATAAGAAATGGACAGCTTCGTCATGGTCATAACAACGGTTCCCACCTTCTAGGGACCCCCGCTCAACATCCGGATAGCTCCGACGCACATCCGGGTATACTCCATCAATTTCGAGCTAATACATTTAAAAACAACATAATTATATCTAAAAGCATCTGGATACCTGGAGAAGGCCTCTCATATTCGTATTGTTGGTTACTCATCCCTTTGTCTATAAGCCACAATCGACCAACACTTTCTATTGCTACCTGTACTCTGAAACCAACACAAATATAACTGGGAAACAATATAAGGAATAAGAAAAAATCAAGAAAACATTTACTAAATAAAAAATTTCCAATTTATCAGTAAGGTTCAATTTATTAGTCAGATACATCCAGCTAGACCAAATACTGCTTCTTTTTTTCTAGATTGAAACAGGGTAGATAGTTGATGATCTTTTCATATATAACCAATGTGACATATGGAGAGATGGACTCACAATTATGCCATGTGCCTCACTCAGACATCTCCTAACAAATTTTCTTTCTAATACAACAAAAAAGCTCATCACTTGTCCATCCTCTGTTCATGAAACAAAATGAAGGTTCTTCTTGAAACAATGTTGGGTTTCAAAATCAATTTGAAAACACTATATATAAGCGTGTTTTGCATAAATGATAAAAGCCATATATATAAGATCTTGATGTCACCAAAGAATATATCAAAATCAATTTGAAGGCATTGTGGATAAGTGCATTTTGCAGATAAGTATGATAAAAGGGTGTGAAATACCTACAGAGACTGTCCAGACATCACACGAACATATCATGATAGTTTTACATTCAAATAAACCATTCCATTCATCCATCATATAGATGGATCTAGCAACTATAGCTAGTAATGAAGGCTTGCACATTCAGTTCCAAGTAATCATATACAACAAATGTATAGGAGACCATAGGTACCTGCATATAACATAGTGGTAAGAGTAATGGAAAAGAAGTAAAACTAGTAAGTAGCAATCCCATGAAATAGGACACCCTTCTACAGCCTAAAAACTCACTTTCTTTTATAAGAAAGTGTGTGTGAGATACAGAGATAGGATATACCCTAGAGAGCGAGAGAGAGGTTTACCTTGACAACTGCTATAAACATCTCCCTTAAACTCCACTTCCTGAACCAACGAACACTCACACACCCTTCCACGGAATGTATCCTGAAGAAACAAAGCAACTATCAGCATACATGGAAACATCTCAACTTGTATGCTAGGCTAATTGTACCCTTTAATGTACAGTCTCTTGAATTGGTGCAAACCATACCTGAATTGTTGTACATATCATTTGATTTCCAACCTCCCCAGGGAGTAGATTGATCAGATTGAATGGCCTGCTTCATTGCTTACTTCTTTTTCATCAGCATCTGCACCTAGACATTCATTGCTTACTTCTTTTTCATTAGAAATGGTGCTTAGCAAATGGAGGAAATCATACACATCTGTTACGACATCTAGATTTGATGCCACCTAGCAAAAAGAAGAAAGAAGGTGATTCATATTTATGCTTATGAAACGAAGTCTAATAGTTTACATAGCTAGGTTATTAAACTAATAAATTCTAAGAAAAATAGCAAGTGCCAAGACCTATGGCATAAAAAAATAATCGTTGCATGGATTAACAATCAAAGAACAATGGTAAAGGGAAGAAAACTAACTTCTTTCTTGCTCCACATAATCTAGTTGGGGCGTCATATTAGTTCATGTAAGATTCGCGGACACCACATGCATATAAATTAGTTCATGTAAGACATGAGGACACCACATGCATATAAATACAATCATTAAAATCTGAAAAACATTAAAATCAATCAATGTGCATCAGATAACTAGAAAAAGCCTCTAATTACCTTAGTTCCAATCAAAACACCTGAAAACAAGTACCCGGCATCCTCAACTCCCATTGATTTTCATCAAATAAACACAAACTTCAAAAACTAATAAACAGAAAAGTATCTACATGACCACTCCATTTTTTAGATAATCCAAGTATGAAGAACATCTGGGTCAATACATATGCATCAAATTGCTTGAGAACATCCCAAGTTCCCTTTATTTTGGTCCAAAAAAAAAATAAATCCCGGAAACAAGTACCCATCATCCTAAATTCCCATCAATTAATATAACATGATCACATAAACTTCAAAAACTACCAAATGCAAAAGTACCCACATGAGCTTCGCTTACATGTAACATAAATGATGTGTACAACACTCCATTAATTATGCCAAGTCCAAATAACTTGAAAGTGCCCCAAATTCCATTGGTTTCAGTCCAAGAACACCCAAAAGCAACTACTAATCATCAAAAACTCCCATTGATTCACATCAAGTAATCCCACAAATTTTAAGAATTGATAAATGCAAAAGCACCCACACAAGATTCCATCATCTAAACCACAAAAAATTATAATAAATCTGCACAACACTTCATTTTTCAACCAATATGCATCAAACTGCTTAAGAACATCCCAATTTTCATTGGTTTTTCATCCCAAAACAATTGAAAACAGCCCACACATCATCCTAAAGTCACATTGATTTTCACCAAATCAAAGAAAGTTCAATTGAAAACAGCCCACACATCAACCTAAAGTCACATTGATTTTCACCAAATCAAAGAAAGTTCAAAAGGAGAGATACCCACACAAGATATAACCAATGTTTCATGCACATACCAAGCCCAATTGCACCATGGCTCGACATGTAAGAAGCATAAAAGGTTGTAGAGGTCTTCTAGATTATTCTGTAACCATTGTAAAACAGGCATTTTAATGGCTATTGTAATTTATTTAAGACCCACCAGCTAAAATGATAAAAAAAATCAGGCAACAAGGCTGTGTTTGGATGCGCTATTGACTGAAGTGTGTTCAACAATTGGAAAAAATGAAATCTCACCTTCCACTGGCCTAACAATGCCATTGGACAGACAACAATGTGCTATTTTAATTTTTCATTCAATTGCATCATTAAAAGAATGCCAACTTTAACTACAGGATTAGTAGTAAACATGTTATGAAATGAAACGAAATCTTACCTTCTACTGGCCTAACAATGCCATTGGACTGACAACAAGAGTTCCTCCTTTAACTGTGGGCAGGCTTTTGTGTTTGAGGATCTTTCTGACCATTCTTTGTTTTCTTGTTGTCAAAATCCTGATTTTGTTCTTCAACTTGTTGGTCATCTGGACTCTCCCTAACTAGTTTTCCAAGTATTAATGCAATAGTCATTAGTCTTTCCAAGCCCCATTGCATCTGCTAAAATCGACATTGAAAAACATATAGTCAGATGGCAATAGCAGCAAAAGATCACCAAACAAAACCAACTTTTTCCTATACCATTGTACATTGTCTAAAGGCTCTTTGAATTATACGTAAAATGATGAAAGAAACCAATGTTGTGCCAATGCTCTCTTTGGGCAGGTCTTCTCACATACAGTGATGTAGATGCTCATGTTGTTATCTGACACTAATCATAAATGTGAGGGTTTCCATGACTCACCATCCCAACATGAATTCGATAGCTCTTTGAGCAACAGTATCATCAAAAAAATCTGGGTCCAGATCCAATTAAATCAGATCAGATATATTCATCAAAAAATCAGGTTCAATATTTCAGGTATACAGAGATTTGTTACAATGAAGCACTGGAGTCAAATATCTTCAACTGTGCATTTTTCTTTGTTCTATGGAACATATTGTACAATAAAATTTATGACCCCCATATACCCCATACTACATTGTGCAGCCCAAATCCCTATATAGACTCTACAGATGCCAACCCAAAGTAAATGGAACAGCTGACATTACACAAATAGGCCTGCTGCACAGTGCAAATCAATGATCAGCAAATGCTTCAGTGTGGAGCACAAAAATAAAACATGTTTAAAGACTTGCTAGGAACACACTTGAGTTTGAGACATAAAATTCAGACAGTGGGAGATTAGCCAGGAAGATAACCGATCCAGTGAATTGGTTGTTCTGTAAGTGACTGTTGTAGAAAAGTGCCAAGTGCGAACAGCCTACATTTTCAGTGGAGACAAGGCCACAGAAAGAATGTTCAGTTTATGATTAGTGGAGTATTTTCCATCAACAATAGAAACATCATATTTTATTACAGTTACATGCAAAATTAGGACAGCATAAATAGGATTCCTATAGTGAACTAGGATAGTTCTCCTTTCTTAAAAAAGAAAAATAAAAGGAAAAAAAAAAAATCGGTCCTAGGATAGAGAAAAATCAGAGCAATCCAGAGAATGAAAATCAGCCACATTGAAGTTTTAAGTACCCATTTGGCCAGCAACACCAAGGAGCATCTCTGCTTGAAAAAACTGTCATAAAGCCGTGTGTTTGAAGTAACCACATCATCACCTGGTGAATCTCAGCAATATGATGACCACCAGTGTCGTGAGGCAGATGACGAACAATTTAACTGCCCGGTAGTAAATGTGCTCCTTCGTAGAGTACTTGTCATGAGCATGCATGATTACCAGATAAATAGCAACAACCACAACCACATAGATCCAAGACAACAAATAGACGGCAATACTGGTGCTTTTATTGGCAATGCCAAGCTGGTATACAATCCCATACTGGAAGAAAAAGAAGCTAAGATCTAGAATTATCTCCAAATCAAATGATTCAAGTTTACAAAGAGTAGATTATGCATTTTTACAGAAACAGAGAAGTAATTGAGCATGAACCTGTATCATGTCAGCTGGACCATAAGTTTCTGTCCGTATAATTACAAGACGGTCTAACAGGCCAACATGTATGCCATGTGGACTGCTCATATCAGTTCCCCTACATCATATGCATTGAAGAAAAATGACATGGGATAATATTTAGCAAATGGCTAATTATCATCTTCTAACAATACACTTTTTCAATGGATCTCCTAGCAATATATTTCAAGCTCCTAAACTGGTAACGTGCTGACATCACTGTAGCTAGGAAGAAAGATGATTTGTGAACATAAGGGAGGCAAGTTTCTTGCCTCATTCTGCAAGTAGAGAACCATGGCAAGAAATAGTCATATTAAACTTCACATAGTGATACTACTATTTTAAGGTAAAAGGAAATGACACAAGTTATGTTAACTTCACATAATGATACTACTATTTTTATGGGTTGGAAGAGAGTTGCCATCTTCATCGTCAATTCAAACAGTTTCTTCTGTCTGCCAGTAAGATTCGAGTAGTCTACTTCGACATTTTCCTCAACAGGCTATCCATTATCACCATCAACATGTTCTTCACCATCAGTTTTTTCTGCTACATCTAGTTTTTGTTCTTCATTTTAATCGGAGCCCTCTAAGAAGGATATGCCTCCACCACTCCCCTTTTTAGTTTCTATAACAATATGTAAAATAGTCAAAATTGAGAAAGAATTAAATGATTCAAATGGATGAATCCTTACAATACTAGAATATAATATCATAATGTCTTCATGAGGCAATTGCGAGTTGTTTGATGCAACAAAATCCAATGAAGGAATTACGGATTTTATTTATTTTTTGAAAGATGCCAACTTTATTAAAAATGGCAAAGCCGAAAGAAAAAAAAAACAACAAACAACAAAAAAGACAAAGAAAGAGGAAACACAAAAATTACAAAGCTGCAACCCAACCAAAGAACTACATTGGCAAGGGCCGAAGAGAAAACACTTCTAGACGAACCACATTTATCTCAGAAACATCTCTCATAAGCATTTTATCGAACAGTATGTGTGCATCTTTAATCTAACCACATTTTACATACATATCAATCAAAGAGGTCCCAACATACAGATCATCAAACATGGGTTATCAAGTATGTGAAAGAAAAAAATCACAAACGTGAGGAACTCAATCTAGCAGATGTAAATGTGTCTATGAAATCAACTAATCTAGATCAAGAACTGATATAACAAACTATCATAAAACTAAAAAGAAAAAACTAAAGGAAAAATATACTCCCAAAAATCCACATGGAAGAAGCATCAGCTAATAATTCCAGATATATACCATTTTATAACTAAAAAAATAAGAAAAAATATCCTTAAATGGTCTGGAAAAATGTATGGACGGCGTGGATATACAACACATCATCAAAGTGGGCTCCATGGTAAGGGTAACACCACTAAGGTGTGTTACCCAAGTAACACCTAATCCACTCCTGTTACTGTCCTTAGAAAAATTTAAAAAGCTAGTTCATGTTTTTGCAAACTCAGTTCAACATCAAACATGTCAACATTGCTCGGTCCATTTTAAAAACACAGAACAAACAGCTTGCATGCAAGCCATCCATTAGGTGAGTACAGTCTTAAATATGTTCTGACCCAGCAATAAGATCAAGCCTACAATCTTTGCCTTTTGTCTCTGTCTTCGATTAACCAAAAAGACGGACAAAAATCAAGAAAAGAATATATGAAAACTTAACAGTGGTAGCTGTGTTAGTTAATGGAGGAGCCGGTGTTGTGCCCAAGTCCTCATAGAACTTGTACGTCTCATACCTCAAATTGCAACTTGGTCCAACAACTCTCTCACCTTGTTTTCCATTACAACACATAGGAATCCAACCCATAGCATCTTCTAAACACGCACCGCAATCTCTCCTCGGCAGATCGTTTTTGCACTGCATAAGCCCATATGGTTTACCATTGTAGATCGATTGGTAAACAAAGAAGATGACGAAGATCGACGGTGTCGGAGGGGAGCATTGCCAGATCGGAAGGTTTCATATGCAAAATCGATGGGATTCGATCTATAGGGGTTTTGGGTTTTCAAAGGGGCTAGGTGCGGATGATGATGGGGGTTTTAACAGGGATGAGTTTGAGGTTTTGGAAGAAAATGGGAAGGAGATGGGGGTTTTGAAAGGGGCTAGGTAGGAGGCTGGCGGACCTTGGCCGGAAGAAATGAGAAGAAAAATGAGAGCGGAAATCGATTTCTAACCTCGATCGAGAGAGATGAAAGGAATGAGACGTAGATACTTACCTCGATCGAGAGAGATGAAAGGAATCAGATGTAATACATGGAGCGGTGGTTTTCGAGGGCGACGCACGGCAGAGGGCAGGGGTGAGTGAGAGAGAGAGAGAGAAGAAGAGGGAGGGCGGTGAGTGAGAGAATGGGGGGAGATTGGGCGCGGCTTTATTTTGAGCGCGCGCCCAATTTTGGGCAGGACCATGGACGGTGCTCTGTGGGCCCTACAATGATGTATGTGTTTCATCCACTCCGTTCATCCATTTTTAAAGATGATTTTAGAGCTTTATGCCAAAAATTAGAGGGATATAAATCTCAGGTGGTCCACACCACATGAGAACAATAGTGATTGGATATCCACCATTAAAATCCTCCTAAGGCCCACTGTACTGTTTATTTGACATCCAATCTATTGATTTGGTCATATAGGACCAAATGAAGGGATAAAACAAAAATCAGCTTGATCCAAAACTTTTATGGCTATCGAAATGTTTTTAATGGTCAACGCTCATTCAACACTGTTTCCTATAATGTGGTCCACTTGAGATTTGGATAAATTTCATTTTTGGTCTCATATTGTAAAATTATCTGTAAAAAGATATGGACGGCATGGATGAAATACATACATCATGGTAGGGCCACAGAGCACTAACCACCGGCCATTGGCTGGTGTCAGGGAGAGTAGTCAATCTGTTCCAACGTACTAAGTAAATCATGTGGGCCTACTATGATTTATTCATTTTATTCACTCCATCTATCCATTTTAACATATAATTTTATTACATAAGCTTTAAAATGAAGCCTATAAAAATCTTAAGTGGACCACATCATAGGAAATAGTATAAACTGAATGTCTATTATCTCCAAATTTTGAGAGGCCACTGGAGTTTTGGATCAAGTTGATATTTTAGTTTTCCCTTCATCCATGTATTTGTGATCTATTGAACAAATTGGATGACAAATAAAAATCACTGTAAGCCATGGGAAGATTTCAACGGTGAGAATCATTATTCCCACTTTTCCTATGGTATAGTCCACTTGAGCTTTGGATATGCTTTAATTTTGGGTTCAACCACTAAAATGATCTGAAAAAATGAATTGACAGTATGGATAAAACACTTACATCACTGTGGGCTAAAAATGAAGCATATCCAAAGCTCAAATGGACCACACTACTGGAAAGAGTGTGAATTGAACATCTACCATTGAAAATTTCATGGGGGCCACAAAAGTTTTAGATCAATCTGATATTTGTGTTTTCATTTCATCCATGTCTTCGTGATATTACGAACAGGTTGGATGACAAATAAGCATCACCATGGGCCATAGAAAGGTTTCAATGGTGAAAACATTATTCCCACGGTTTCCTATGGAAAAAATCAGTTATATCTCAATCTCAAGTGGACCACATTATAGGAAATAGTGTTTAATGAACGTTGACCATTAAAAATGTTCTGGGGGCCATAAAAGTTTTGGATCAAGCTGATATTTATTTTTTCCCTTCATCTGGGTATTTATGACCTAATCAACAAATTGGATGTCAAATAAACAGTACATTAGGCCTTAGGAGGATTTTAATAGTGGATATCCAATCATTATTTTTTACATATGGTGTGGTCCACCTAAGATTTATATCCCTATAATTATTATTTTTTTGTAAATTACTAAAATGATTTGTAAAAATGGATGAAACACATACATCATGGTGGGCCCCACGGAGCACCGACCACCAGGCACGGGGCTGGTGTCAGAGGGAGTAGCCAATCTGTCTCCTAGTTTTTAAGTCTTGTGGGGCCCATCGTGATGTATGTTATTTATCCACTCTGTCCATTCATTTTAACGGATTTTTTTAACAGTTGATCCAAAAAAGGAGTCAGATCTGTGTGCCCCACCATGATGTATGTATTATATCAACATCGTCCATTCATTTGGAGAGATCATTTTATGGGATGATCAAAAGAATGAGTCAGATCCAAATCTCAAGTGGCCCCACCATCGAAAACAGTGGGGACAGTGACACCCACCATTGAGACTTTCCTAGGGCCACTATGATGCTTATTTGAGATATAACTGGTTAATAAGTATTTAAAAAAAAAAAAAAAAAGACATGGATAAAGAGAAAAATCAAATATCAGCTTGATTCAAGACTTTTGTAGCCCTCTGAAATTTTTTATTAGTAAGGGTTCAATCCCTACATTTTATTTTATTTTATTTTTTTGTGGTGGATCAACTTGAGATTTTGATCTGCCTCATTCTTTGACCCATGCCCTGAAATGATCTATATGGATGAATTTTTGTGGTGGACATTATTGTGAAACTATATAGGTCCCACCTAAATGACTATAGCTGTGACCCCTGTTTCCTGTGGTGTGGTCCACCAAAGTCTCCTATTTGCCTCCTTTTTGGCATCATAACCTAAAATGATCTATCAAAATAGATGGATAGAGTGGAGGTGTAGGATTTGCACACGGTTTAGCAAGTGACCCCAACACCAGCAGTCCATGAGTCAAAGCTCTATAGGCTACGATGATGTACGGGAAGTTCCCATGAGGTGACCTTATAGTACTATTACACTATTTTCGGTAACTCCTTCATGGGTGTTACTCTAACCGTGTAGGGCCCACCTTGATATATTTTATGTATATCGACAACGTCCATATATTTTTCCATCATATTTTAAGATGTGATTTTAAATCATAAGAACTAAATAATCTTAAGTAGGCCATACCAATCAAAATAATATGACTAATAACCATTAAAAACCTTTTGAAGGCCACAAAAGTTTTGGATCAATTTGATCTTTGTAGTTTACCTTCATCTATATCTTCTTTACACTATCAACAAGTTGGATTGCAAATAAACATTACTAAAACCTTACAATGGGCTCTTTAAAATTTTTAATGGCGAGGTACTATATTATCATTCTTTCCAATGGTGTGGTCCACTTAAGATTTAAATCTACACAATTTTTTATACCCGCCAAAAAATGGGTTGGAGAAACGTATGGGCGGCAATGATATACAATACTGTTATATAACTTTTCAATTTTTCTTGTTAAAATACAAAATCTAGTTTTCCTTTTTAAAAAATATATTTTTTTTACAATTTGACAATTTTTTCACAATTTTGTTTATTTTTTAAAATTTTCTTTTTCAAAATATCATTTTTTTTTTTTGAAATCTCCCTTTTGTTATCTAACTTTTCAATTTTTCTTGTCAAAATACAAAATCTAATTTTCTTTTTAAAAATATATTTTTTTTTATAATTTGTCAATTTTTTCACATTTTTGTTTAATTTCTTAAATTTTTTTTTTAAAATATCATTTTTTTAATCTCACTTTTGTTATATATAACATTTCAATTTTTCTTGTCAAAATACAAAATCTAATTTTCTTTTTTTTTTAAATATATATTTTTTTCAATATGTCAAAATTTTCACAATTTTGTTAAATTTTTTAAATTTTCTTTTTCATAATATCATTTTTTTTATTGAAATCTTTTTTTTTCAAAATTATCGACAGTTTTTTTTTTCAAAATTTAAAATTTTCGTAAACATTGTTAATTATTTTTCTAAGCTTCTTAACTTTTTTTTTTTCGAAATTCATAATTTTTTTGAGCGGCTTAATTGAGCATTAGAGATGGATTAGGACCATCTTTAATAGAAATGATCTTTGACAGTCTCTAATAGAGACAGTCTTTGATAGGGCTATAAGACGGTTTAGGACTGTCTCTAATAGAGACGGTCCTTGACAGTCTCTAATAAAGACGGTCTTTGACAGTCTCTAATAGAGATGGTCTTTTACAGGATTGTAAGACGGCTAAGGACCGTCTCTAATAGAGACGGTCTTTGACAGTCTCAGATTTCAAGTAAAAGACGGCCAATGACCATCTCTAATGCAGACGGCCAATGACCGTCTCAGATGACCGCATATAAGACGGTCAAGGACCGTCTCTAATGTGGACGGCCAACGACCGTCTCAAATGACCCATATAAGATGGTCAACGACCGTCTTAAATGATTTGTGGACGGTTCAAATTTTTAAGACAATATTAAGGACGGTCAGGGGCCGTCTAAAATTTTAGAGACGGTTTACGGCCGTCTCTAAAGCGTCTTTAAACCAAGCAATTTTAGAGACGGTCCAGAACCGTCTCTAAATCCGTCATTTTTTTTCATTTTTCACGTAGTGGATGTGCCGAGCTTTCTCCCTCACCTTAGCTAACGTTGCCCGACTCTGGTTCAAGTAGTTAAAACCAAGGTCCGTCAGCACGTTCGCAAAACTCAGCGATGACTTCCTCACCAATTTTATTAGTGGAAAGAAGAAATTAAAGCCCCCTACGCATCTGAACAATATAGTTCAGAAGGAGGGAGAACTGCTGAAGGACTATATTAAACACTTCAATTTTGAGTGACTCCAAGTCTGAAAACACTTGGAAGAAACAACACTCAATTCCATCATGCAAAGTGTTAGGGATAAGCTGTTTCTAGCATCTTTAGACAAAAATCCGCCTGAGACCCTGGTGGAATTCATGACTCGGTCGGATAAGTATGCAGATGCCGAGGAAACATGGAATTTGCATGAAGCTGCTCAGAGCGTAAAAACCTCGGCCACAGAATCAGCCAAAAAGGAATTTGACTAGGCCAGAGGAAAAAAGCGTAAAGACAACTGGACGCGCAATGAACGCAAATCAAGCAAGCGACTCGACCAAAGGTTTTCTACATATACCCCACTTAATAAAACACAAGAGCAAGTGTTGATGGAAATCAAGAGTGAAAGATTTGTCAACTAGCCGAATAAGCTTCGGAGTAATCTGAACTGACAAAATAAGGACAAATACTGCCACTACCATCGCGATCACGGCCACAGTACAAGTGATTGTTATCACTTGAAGGAAGAGATCGAAAGGCTCATCCGAGAAGGCCGACTCAGAGAACATGTCGAGAGAACAGGGGCAACAGAAGAACGACCGGGTGACAACCGACCCACAGAGAAAATTCGGACGATTATTGGGGGTCCCCGGTGCGGAGGCGACTCAAACAATGCTCGGAAGAACCACGCTAGGAGCATTAGCCGACCTAAGTCTGAGATCCTGATCATAGCTCGACCTTCAAAAGAAAAGAAGAGAGAAAAATATTGTATCTCGTTCACCGATGAAGATGCTCGAAGCATTCACCATCCTCATGATGATGCGTTAGTCGTCACTCTCACTATTGCGAACCGTAGGGTATTCCACGTACTCGTCGACACAGGATCATCTGTTGATGTACTATTCACTCAAGCATTCAACAAAATGGGCGTTGGACGATCGACATTACGGCCGGTACGTACCCAATTAATTGGATTCTCAGGAGGACAGATACTCCCAGAAGGAGTCATCTCACTCCCACTTACTGTCGGAAACCCTCCGCATCAGGCGACAATAATGGTTGACTTTCTGATAGTCGATCAATCATCCATTTAAAACGCTATACTCGGCCGACCTTCTCTGAGTCACCTCCGGGCTGTAGTATTCACATACCACCTCTCCATGAAATTCCCGATTGAGTCGGGAGTAGGAGTCGTTAAAAGAGATAAGCAAGATGCACGGCGCTACTACGCTACAGCCGTAAAAGCTCCATCCGAGGTATCCATAATCGAGTCACTGGACCCTCGAGTCGAGACTCACGAATGAGGACAATCGGTGGAGAACTTTATCTCGATACCTTTGGTTGAGACAGATGAGTCAAAAACGGTGCAAATTGGCTCGTCTCTGCAGTCCCCCCTGAAGGACAGCCTAATAACTCTGCTCCGACGATACGCCGATGTCTTTGCCTGGAATCATGAGGACATGCCAGGAATCAACCCATCAGTAATGACTCATCGACTCAATATATATCCAGCCTACCGGCCGATCCGACAGAAGTGGCGCCCGCTCGGCCCTGAAAGGTATGCTATCATCGAAGAAGAGGTCAGTAAGCTCCTCAAGGCCAGATTCATAGAAGAGATATACTAACCAAAATTGGTAGCCAATGTCGTACTTGTGAAGAAGGTCAATGGGAAGTGGCGAGTCTGTATTGACTATACTGACCTAAACAAAGCCTGCCCAAAGGACAGCTTTCCTCTCCCAAGGATCGATCAGTTGGTAGATAGCACTGCGGGGCATGAACTTCTTAGTTTTATGGATGCTTTTTCAGGGTATAATCAAATTGTAATGCACCAATTTGATAAATCAAAGACCACCTTTGTCACCGACAAAGGCCTTTATTGTTACCGAGTGATATCATTTGGTTTAAAAAATACTGGAACGACTTATCAAAGATTAGTGAACAAGATATTCGCTCGGCAAATCGGCCAAACCATGGAAGTATACATTGATGACATGCTCGTCAAAAGTATACGTGTGGCCAATCATATAGCTGACTTAGAAGAAATGTTCATGATCTTGCACAAGTTCCAAATGAAGTTGAATCCGAGTAAGTGCACCTTTGGCGTGAGCTTGGGAAAATTCCTCGGATTCCTAGTTAGTCAGCGAGAGATCGAGGCAAATCCAAAAAAGATCAGGGCATTGCTCGACATGGAATCTCTGAAAATGGTCAAAGATGTACAAAGGTTAACTGGACGGGTAGCTGCTCTCAACGGCTTTCTTTCCCGAGCCACCGATAAATGTCTCCCGTTCTTTAAACAACTCAAGGGACGACAAACGATGGACTGGACGGAAGAGTATGAAGCGGCGTTCCAGCAATTAAAGTCTTATATCGGATCTCCGCCTCTTCTATCGAAGCCTGAACCGGGGGAAGCCCTGCTGTTGTACCTCGCAGTATCCAAGGCATCAATTAGCTCGGCCTTAATACGAGAGTTTGAAGGAAGACAACTGCCCGTCTATTATGTCAGCAAAGTGTTATTACCGATGAAACAAGATACCCGCTTCTAGAAAAAGTGGCCTTAGCCTTAGTAGTTTCATCACGACGACTTCGGCCATACTTCCAAGCTTATAGTATCGTCATTATGACTAACCTACCTCTGCGTCAGATTCTGCAAAAATCAGAAGCTTCTGGTCGACTTATGAAATGAGCGATTGAACTTAACGAATTCGATATTCAATACAAGCTGATCGTAGCAATCAAAGGGCAAGTCGTGGCTGACTTTATTGCCGAAGTAACACCACAGGCAGATTCAATGCCTCGGAACACTGAGTCCAATGAAGAATCATCGACCGCTTCACCCGACTCAGCACCCGACCCAATTCTCTGGAAGCTGTATGTCGATGGCTCCTCCAATTCTAAGGCAAGCGGGGCAGGAGTAGTCTTGGAAACTCTCGATCAAACCTACATTAGTATGCCTTCAGACTTGGATTTCAAGCATCGAACAATACAGTAGAATATGAAGCTTTATTGCTCAGCCTCCGACTTGTGGCTAAGTTAGGCGTCACACATCTTAATGTCTTCAGCAATTCACAGCTAATTGTCAATCAAGTCACCAGCGTGTATCAAACACGAAAAGAACAACTGAAAGCGTACATGGAGAAAGTTAAAGAGCTGATAGGCGGCTTTCAGCTTTGTGTCATTACTCGGATCCCTCGAATAGAAATTGCCAAATTCGATCTACTAGTGAGACTCGCCTCTACCGATGAAGACGACATACCCAGCTTCGTTCCAATTGAGTACGTCGCTAAGCTGAGTATTAATGAACCAGTTAGCTCGACCGTACTTACTATTGATTCAAAACCTACTTGGCTCGACCCGATCGTCCGATACCTTAACAATGGAGAAGTGCCCGAAGATCGTGCCGAGGCTCGGCGACTGAAAATCCGAGCTTCCCGTTATTCTATACTTAACGGGACTTTATACAAAAAAGGTTATTACGCTTCGTTGCTACGATGCTTGATCCCCAGCAAGGCTGTGTACATACTGCGGGAAATCCATGAAGGGATCTGCGGAAATCACTCAGGTGGACGATCACTTGCGCACAAGGTCTTATGTCAGGGATACTACTGGCTAACTATTCAGCACGACGCTCGTAAGCTCGTTTAGAAATGCGACAGATGCTAGAGATTCACAGTCATACCAAGACAACCCCCCGTGGAACTGACCCCGATGACTGGTCCATGGCCCTTCGCACAGTAGGAAATCGACATCATAGGGCCACTCCCTCGAGGGAAAGGCCAGACCAAGTTCGCTGTCATGGTCATGGACTACTTCACGAAGTGGGCCAAGGCTGAGCCCTTGGCAAAGATAACTGAGCAGAAGATCATAGACTTTGTGTGGAAGAACATTGTCTGCCAGTTCGGGATACCCCGGACTATTATTATCGACAATGAGAAATAGTTCGACAATAGAAGCTTTTATGAGATGTGAGATAATCTCGGAATCAGAAACATCTACTCTTCGCCTCATCATCCTCAAACGAACGGACAGGTTAAGGCAGTCGATAAGATCATAAAACAATATCTACGAACCAAGCTTGACCGAGCCAAAGGAGTATGGGCCGAAGAACTCCCAAAGATACTATGAGCTTATCGAACCACAACTCGAACTGCTATGGGAGAAATGCTTTTCTCCCTTACTTATGGCTCGGAAGCTGTCACCCCTATCGAGATCGGATTGCCTTCGACTCGAGTTAAGTGGTTCAATGAGGAGGATAACGAAGAACTCTTAGCTCTCGAACTCGATCTTATGGACGAACAAAGGGAAAAAGCTCGACTACGAATGATGGATCGGTAACAACAAATAGCTCGGTTTTATAATGCCCGAGTCAAGATCAGACGGTTTCGAGTCGGAGACATGGTCCTTCGAAAGACGTTCCTCAACACTAGGGAGTAGGGCTGAAAGTTGGGTGGGTTCAACCCGACCGACCTGTGACCGACCCAACAATGGGTTGGGCTCAGGTAGGATATTTCGGGTCCGATCTTAAGCTTGGGCTATACAAACACCAACCCTATAAAACTTAGGTTGGGCTCAGGTTGAGGTCTCGGGTTGCCCGACCCAACCCGAACCCGATCAATATATAAGTTACTTATAAATTATAGTTGCGTGTGGATCGTTTGTGTACACTAGTGATGTCCTGTAAGCCCCGTATCCTAGACCGTACAGTTCCGCAGTCTTTCCGGTCAGATTCCAGCAACCTTCGACCCTTGACCGATATTTACGCGCGACCCTGCGTCACACGCCGTCAACCTGAATTGACTCAAACCGAGACTTGTACCCTTGCGAGCGCGCCGTCGCCACGGTTCCGATGTCGTGTCTCGCGTGCCGATCGGATACTCTGGCCAGGAGATGTGGGCCAGCGTTCGGTGTGAGAAAAACGCCACACGTGTGAATTCTGAGAGAATCTCTACGACTTGTCACATCAATCAATCAATCAATTAATCTCATCATGTCAAGTACACCATCACCTCTCACCTATCCCCAAGCAACCCCAAAGTCAAAAGTTTCTTACACCACCCATACCTTTCTTACACAATCTACCACAAAAGTCAAAAGGCCCTTACACACCCATCCCTCTCTCTCCCATCCATCACTCTATCACATCTCTCTCTTTACAACCCTCTCTCCCATTTTTCAACTCATTCCAAGCAACCCAAAAATAATCCCACGTCCAAGCCTCTCCCATCTCTCCCAAGCAACAAGTGTGGCCCACTTCCTCCCCTCTCATCTCCCATCTCAACCATAAAAAACCATCTCCTTCGTTAGGATCGAAGCTAAGGAGCAAAGGAAGCCTAGGGAGCAAGAGAGAATGGTGGGCGATCCACCATTGATTTGCTATTACAAGGCCCACTTTATCATGCCCCAAACTCGAAAAACGGGCTCACAAAATTCTCAATCGCCGAATCCGACGCCGACAGCCTCCGTAGTGCCCCATTCTCGGATTCCGGCACTCACATGCCAGATTCCGATCCTGAGATCCTATAAGGAGGATTTTCAATATGATTTTTTTTTTGTAATGGAGCATAATCACAAGCATAACCAAGTCACAAAATAACATCACCACATATCCATTATATCAAAAACTTTAAGTTCAATGCGTATGAAAGGAAAATACAATATAATGAAAGTAAAAGAAACTCCAGAAGCTCAGCCGCACACTCCAAGCTCAACGCTGCTGCAACCCAACGCCACCTACACGCATCTATCGTGCATAAGCTTATAGAAAACTTAGAGGGTGGTGAAAGTGTGTGTAAGGCGAGTGCCAAGTATACAATATCAGAGTAATGCAGAAATATGTGGGTAAGCCATGAATGCTATCAGCTATACCAAAACCATGTAATGCAAGGCATGAATGCTATTGGCCATAACAAGGCTATGCGATACGAGGCCTATGTAGCCAAATGTCATATGCGAGATGCAAAGCAAGCGTGTTAGTACTCATCAAGTACACATATCAGTATAGTTTCTCTCTGGATATCACCGGGGTCTAGTACACTCACACTGACTGCCTCCTCCTTAGCTGCACAGCCAAGCAAGTGGAAGAGACCACACTATCTGCCTGACCAGAAGTTTGTCAATTCCTACCTGCCTCGTCGATAGCGGACTCATTTGCGAGCTGGTCAAACTCAGCCTAACTTATAGTCCCCTCACTTGGGCGAATAAGGCCACACCCCCTTTCAGCCGACCACGACATAGTGGGAGACGCGACCTACGGGTATTCGGCACTCAGGCGCTCATGTATCCACTCGGTCTAGACGTTGGATCATCTCCTGGTACCAAAAAGGTTCTGAAATTTTCACCCAAGGACATCTTAAATGCCCACAATGCTAGAGCCAATATTTCTGGTATCTGATACGACCATCCACGATGTGCCTGTAGAGGCCACGACCCTGATGTGGCTAGGGCGTACAGTGAATCACGACACACAATGCGAAATGCATGAGTCAAACCGTCAGTCATGCAGCAATCTCGCGCGTACTACGCGCTCATGTGGGGCACTTTGTCTCATAAGGAGTCCCATAAATGTCTCAGCCCAACGGCTTATTGTATGATCAAACATTCCTCATATCAAGCATACATATGATGCGTATGCGCATAAATCATGGGAGTGTACTAAGCATGTTATAAAGTAATGAATTATCCTTACACCGAAGATGGGCCTAGACGGCCTACACATGACCAGTATGGGCCTATCAATGGGCCCAAGGGAGAGTCATAATGCGGACATTTAACCAACATTATTACAATGTGGATGTCAAACCGACATTGCTCCCAAGGCATGGCCCACCATAAAATATCATTACACAAACCATGGAGGAATCACACATTGCAATGGACCTTAAGCATATCCCATTAGGCCTTAAATACATCAAATGGGCCATATCACATGGGCCTTATATTCATCAAGTGGGCCACATCAATGGGCCGCACCAATAGGCCCTATATACATTGCAATGGGCCATAACCCATGGGCCTTTAATATATCACAATGGGCCTTATAACATGGGCCTTACATTCATATTAAGGTGGGCATCAACAACGGCCTCATACACATTAAGGTAGGCCTCAACAACGGGCCATAAATATGACAAGATGGGCCTAATCACTTGGGCCTTATATATATACCAAGGTGGGGTTCTCTTGAACTATAGATCTATCTTATTTTTAGTCTCAAGCCTTAAAATGGGCTTTCAAAATGATTGGACAGCTTGGATGCAACACATGCATTATGGTGAGGTCCACTGAAGGCCCACCATCATGTATATATTATATAATAATATATATATATAATAGGGGGGTCCACTTGAACTATGGATCTGACTCATCCTTTAGCTTATGCCATAAAATGAGTTTTCAAAGTGGATGGACGGTTTGGATGCAGCACATGCATCATGATAGGTCCCACCGTCCAGGTGTGGATGGTGTGGATAAACACATAAATCATGGTGGGGTTCACTAGCCGTCCAGCAACTGGACGGCATTGATAAAACACATACATCTAGGTGGGATCCACCGTCCACAGCAGTGGACGGTGTGTCTAGAACACGTACATCACTGTGGGTCCCATGTGGGGCCCACCATCATGTCTATATGCCATCCAATCTGTTGATAAGGTCACACGTACCTGGCTGAAAGCGAAAAACAAATTTCATCTTGATTTAAAATTTCGGTGGCCCTGAAAAGGGTTTCAAAGGTAGCCATTCAATCTTACTGTTTCCTATGATGTGGGCCACTTGAGCATCAGATAGGGCTGATTTTTGGGGATGGCCCACAGCCCTAAGGGGCCCACAGAATGGACGAAGTGGATATACAACAAACATCATGGTGGAGCCCATGGCTGGGACCGTAGGTCCCTGTCGTCCGCCCGCCTGCCAGCGGTGGGGCTGCCTGCGCCTCTGACAGCAGCAACGTCAGCTACTGCTTGTTAGTTTTTTTTTTTGAAATCTCATTTTTTTTTGAGGTTTTTCGTACATGGGGCCCGCTCCAAGTGAATCCACTCCAGCCATTGGATTCTACAGCTCATAACAGATCCAACGAGCCCAATATTGAGTATTTTTCGATGTATAGAAATATCAGGAAAGATTTCAACGGTGAAAACTACCATTTGCTATGCTATGGCCCGCCAGAACCTCAGATTAACTTCGTTTTTTGCTTCAACACCTAAAATGAGGTAGGAAGGGGGATGGACGGCTTGGATGAGATTGATACATCAAGGTGGGGCCTACACAAGTGGTTCACCCCAAAGGCTTGTAGAACCATGCTAATATTTGTATTTTTTCCACGTCTAGCGTCCCTGGACGCTGGACGGTGTTGGCATAACACATGCATAAGGTGGGCCTTGCTCCGGTGGGCCACCAAATGGATGAATGGTATGGGTAAAACATACATTAAGGTGGGATCCAACCAAGTGGGCCACACCGCTACATCATCACATACAATAATAAAAGAAAGAGAGGGAAAGAGAGAGAGAAGGAAAGAGGGACACGTGTGATGGAGGGACCGCGACACTATGGGCCTTCCCTTGCATAATTTAAAACATACATCAAGTGGGTCCCAATACATATGGGCCCACCAAATCAAGGATCAACGGTGGAGATCACTTCTCCACCAAAATGAAAGGTCAAGATGACCATGAAGGATGGCCCCATCATGGAATGATCATGGAATTTAAAGTGAGTCATCGGCCACATCTAGGGTCCAAAGTGAGATCCATACCATCAATCGATAAGCCTCACTTGGCCCATCATCAAAATAATAAAATGTAGCCTATGGAAGCACCCACCATTCGGTCTTCTCGGTCCATTAGAAAGCCAATCTCCTTATGCTTCACTTTGATGGATGGTGATGAGGTTTGAATGGCTAAGATGATAGTTTTTGGGGTGGGAAAGGTGGGCCACACAAAGTCACTTTTCTCCTTCACATGGAATGCTTGGACGTGAGTTCTCTTGCTTTCTTAGGATAGAGTGTTGAGAAAGAGAGAGAGAGAGAGAGAGAGAGAGAGAGAGAGAAGAGGTTGTAAGGAGAGAAAGTGATGGATGTGAGTGATGGGTGAGGTGATGTTGTACTTGACATGTATGGGTGTGTAAGGGAGAGGGTGAGAAAGAGTTGACTTTGGGGTTTCTTAACTTGAGGAGAAAGAAAACATTGATTGATTGATTGATTGATTTGAGTGATTGATTGATGGGACATGTTAGCCGGCACACATCTTCCTGCCAGGGTATCGGATCGGTGCATAAGACGCGACGTTGGAACAGCGGCGATGGTGTGGTCACAATGGTACAAGTCTCGAATTAAGCAGACTCAATTCTACACGATATGACTTAAGGTCATGCGCAAACGTCGATTACCAGTCGCGAATTGCCAGAATTCACCAGGAAGAATCGTGGGAGTTGACGGAACAGTACGGGCTAGGATAAGGGTCTTACAGCTATCCCCACCTAATAAAAACATTATCCTCAAAATTTACACCATCATCGTAACTAACCATAACTCATAAGGGAATAGGGAACATAACATCATATATAGTCAAAATACAACATATCATCATAATCAAACACCTATGGGATGGGGATAACGCCCGTGAATCTCAAGCTCTAACTCTCAGGATGCATCTTTTATGAGCAATCTAGCAAGATGGTGTAGGGGCCAAGTCACACGAATTGTCGACAACTACTCCTGATGACTGAGGGTCCTGCTGAGCGGCATAAAATCCACCCCGGGCCTGCTGGGGAGGTGCAGGTCCAATCTGAGGTCTCTGCTACTGCGGGGGAGGTCCTGGAGGCTGGTGCTGCGGTCGCTGCTGCTGTTGTGGGGGTTGTCGCCGAGGCTGATACGGTGCCCTCACCTGCTGATGCTGTGGTGGCTGTCGCGGAGGTGGATGCGGTGCCCTCGGCTGCTGCTATTGTAGATGGGAACACTTGTGCACGCGATGTCCTGTCCTACCACATCCAAAGCAAGCACCTGTGAACGGTCCCAAAGGTGGTGCTAGGGGTACTGCTGGTGCTCAAAATGCTGGGCGGGTCGTGCGTCGCTACTGTGGACGATGCTGCTACGGCTGGGAGCTACTAGAGGGCTCTTTCCTCTTCTGATCTCCCCTCAAGTCATGGGCTCTCTGCAAACTGTCCCAATCTGACTCGTAGATTTGGGCCCTCTACATGATCTGCTCAAATGTCGAAAGCATGTGTCTGATCACACGACTCCTAAGGGCAGGATGCAAACCGTTCTCAAAACGGCAAGCCTTCTGCCCCCCATCATCAACAAGGTAGGTCGCGAATCTCGACAGCATGACGAAACGTGCCTCATATTGGGACACCATCATGTCTCCCTGGACCAGAGTCTCAAACTCTAGTGCACGCTACTGTCTCACATGCTCGGAAAAGAACTTCCAGTCAAACCGTTCTACAAAGTCCTCCCAAGTCTGCTCAAAATCAGCCCCTACCGATCGGGCGACAGATGCCCACCAATGCTAAGCCTCACCCTGGAGAAGGAATACAACTAATGGAACTCTCTGCTGGGTCCTACATCTCATGGTGTCAAATATCTTCTCCACCTCGGAGCACCATATCTCTGCTGCAGTAGGGTCTGGCTCACCCCAGAAACATAGAGGATTATGCTGTCGAAAGTCCTTGAGAAGGGCAATTGCACGCTCTTGCTCAGCCTCGACTGGTGTAATAGTGGGACGCTTGATCTGCCCCTGAAGAATAGCGGTCATCGCCTGAAGCATCTGCTGGGTGGCACTCATAGGTACAGTCGGATCCGCACCGGTCTCAGGTAAAGGAGTGACATCCTCAGGCTGGAAAGTAAAAATATCTGGTGGTTGAACGGGAGTCACAGGTGGTGGAGCGGGAGTCGCAGGTGGTGGAGCGGGATTCGCTCGGGTCACTCTTCTAGCCATTACGTCCTACAGGAAGGAACAAGGGTCTATCAACCTTGAGAATTCTCGAAGGCATAAACGTTAAGGGTCTATGTCAGAAAATCGCTAAGTTATTCAAACTTGGAACCTATTCATTCTAAGTTCATAGCAGATATGTGATGTGATCTTAGGTATTCCCAAGTTATACTCTGATATTAACTTTTGTCACGCCCCAAACTCGGAAAACGGGCTCACAAAATTCTCAACCACCGAATCTGGCGCCGACAGCCTCTGTAGTGCCCCATTCTTTGATTCTGGCACTCACATGCCAGATTTCGATCCTGGAATCCTACAAGGAGGATTTTCAGTATGAATTTTTTTTTTTGTAATGGAGCATAACCACAAGCATAACCAAGTCAAAAAACAACATCACCATATATAGTACAATGCATATAAAAGGGAAATACAATATAATGAAAATAAAAGAAACTCCAGAAGCTCGGCTGCACGCTCCAAGCTCAACGTTGCTGCAACCTAACGCCACCTGCACGCATCTATCGTGCACAAGCTTATAGAAAGCTTAGAGGGTGGTGAAAGTGTGTGTAAGGCGAGTGTTAAGTATACAATATCAAAGTAGTGTAGAAATATGAGGGTAAGCTCATGAATGTTATCAGCTATACCAAAACTATGTAATGCAAGGCATGAATGCTATCGGCTATACCAAGGCCATGCGATGCGAGGCCTATGTAGCCAAATGTCATATGCGAGATGCAAAGCAAGCATGTCAGTACTCATCAAGTACACATATCAGTATAGTTCTTTTCATTAGAAGTAACATCAAGAAGAGGGATCAAATCCTCACCTATAGGGAGCAAACCTATGGTAAAGACTGTACACCCAACTCTTTCTCAAATATCATCCATGGGAAATCGAATCCTCACCTATAGGGAGCAAACCTATGGTAAAGACTGTTCGCCCAATCCTTTCAATTTTCTCAGGCCGGTTCTTTTCATGCTTAGTGAGTACCACGTTAATCCTTCAATATGAGACTGAAACTTAATATGCAAGCGAGATGTGTCTTGCGAATTCATGACTCAATCAATATTTATAAATTCTAATAATGGATTAACAATTCAAACTTAGCTGTGAAATTTAATAGATAACCGAATCCAAGAGTCGTAAATTACCAACATCATGTATCTTGAAATTCTAAGTGCCCTAGATGGCCGTCAAAATCACTTTGAAATCATCAGAAAGCCTGAAAAATTAAAAATTTTCACAACTTTTGCTCAAGACCAAGAAACACTGATTAGGAAACCTAATCTCCCACCCCCAACCAAAAATCTACATTGTCCTCAATGTAAAAGATATGAGCGTGCAATGCACTTAGGACACGAAAAGTGAATATGAAGTGATGGGAAGATAGTACCTGGCTGATGAATCGAGAGATACTTTCCAAGAGATCGCAGCATGGGCGTCGGTCAGCACAAGAGAGAAACCAATAGAAGTAAAATAAAAATAACAAAAATGAAACCCTACCTGTACCACTTTCGCAGGTGCTCTCGATTGCATTTAGCATATGCAACAAGCCTTTAAACCCCTAGGTTACCCCTAGTGGACGAGTTGTAGTCTCGTGAGGGTTTGCAGTAATGTTACCCACAAACATTAAACTAACTAATGATAAAAACGAAATGAAATGAAGAGCTGGGTTGCCTCCTCGGAGCGCTAAGTTTACCGTCTTCAGCCAGACAAATAAAGCAACTACCCTAGTCCTATGAAAGCAGGGAAAAACTACTCGATCATGTCGCAAGGTTCTTCTTCCGGCCAGTATCGTGATAAGTTTCTCAGTAAGTTTCTCAACAGGATCATCCAAAAGCCCTTTTTGCAATAGGCTTGGATGCCCTGGAGCTTGACTTTCCAGATAAACTTATGTACCTCATTAAAATTTTGCTGTTGATTCGCTTGAGGTATCCAAAGTATATATGATTCACCTGTGTCAGAAAAAGTTACAAAGTTAGTATCCCATGGTGAATCAGAGACTACAGGTAGATCAAATTGAGAAAAATTTTCAGGAAGTGGTATAGTCTCAACACATTCCGAAGTAGCAAACTTCAGTTCAATTTTCAGCTCCTCCTCCCCTAATGGTAAACATTGGGGTCCGTGGAAGAAGGGGCTTCAGAGTAAGGGTTCACTCGGTCAGTGATGACTACCGAGATGTCGTCTTGCAAGGCATTCACTATGTCTCTTATCATGGGATCATTTGAATCTGCAAAGTGTGCCAAACAATCATCAAAAGAGTTGGGACATTCAGCTGAGGGTGACTCATTTTCCACATTAAAGCTTGTGATGATCTGCCCAAGGAATCCATTGTCTTTAAAGGTAAACGGAGGTGTGCTCTCTTGCTCCAGCCCTACACAAATAGATTGAAAATCAATAGGGGAAGCATCGATGTGATCTCTTTGTCATTGAAACTACTCAATCGAGGTGTTGAATTGTCAAATGTGTACAGCTCAGATGGTGGCCTCAACTTAGTGGTTTCAATTTCCAAGGTCGTAGCGAGCAACTCGTCCTTCTCCCGAATCACATCATCATTTAATTCAGAGGAGTGGTCCAAACATGTTTCACAAGAGTTAGAAGGGTCGATTGTAAGGGGCTCATCCTCTACCTTAAAATCAGACATGTCAGGTGAGGGGAGTGGCTCATTATGACCGCCCACTTCATGTACATCTTGGTCATTGACCTGGACCAAACTTGAGATTGATTCTAGGGGACTTTGGGCTGTATATTCATGATCATCATCACTGTATTTGAAAGATACCCACGCATCTTGACCATTCCTTTGAACAGTCATCAAGATCAACTCATCGGGAAATTAAACCATATACTCATTGATAGAATCCAACTCCTCATTTGTAATTCCAGAGTTCTTCCAAAGCGAGTTAGGATCACTTTTCTCGCATTGTATTTCTGGAATAAATTGTGGTTGAGATAACCGAGCCTCCTCTACATACTCCTGATTTCATCCTGTAATAAAAACATGAGTAAAACACTCCATTAAGCCTCATCATGTACGTCAATTTAGGCAATTACTGGGGTCTGATATGCAATATTTGACCCTGATCACAACCCCCAACCAGCATTTTGCTAGTCCCGAGCAAAACATGCGAAAAATAATTTTAGAAATAAAAGATGATTCCTGTAAACTCAAGTGACTTGTGAACAGATAGCTGAGATGTGAAAATTCTAAGGTTCATGAATGGTAAGTAGAATTTTCTCCTGAAATCAAGCTCACAGTAAACTTCATAATCAAGTTCAACATATTAATCCATTAATTAGAACATTCCTAAACATTGAGTTCCATAGGTGTATAGTATAATCTCAGCTTACAATCATTAAGAGTTCCAATAATCAATTTCATGTTAAAATTGATAATTAACAACAGAATTCCTGACAACCAACACTAGCATTTTAGATTAACCTTTCAGCCTTCGAATTTTTATTTTTTTTTTATTATTATTATTTTTTTGATTTTCTTTATGAACAGTACGCCAATGAAGGGAATCAAATCCTCACCTACAGGGAGCAAACCTATGGTGAAAACTCGTCGTTTAAATAAAATATCAAGTTTTTAGCGCCGTTGCCGGGGACTGTTTCGGTCCAATTAGATTTAAGATTCTCTCTTATCATAATTCATAGTCTTAGGTTTTTTTACTACCTTTAGGTTAAATTTTTTTAGAAACTAACCTATTTCCTGTTTTGTAGGGACCTGACATAAACTACTAATTTGGTAATCTCTTTCCAAATTTTCTATTTTTTTCTAATTTCTATTTTTAGAATTAAGGTTTTATTTTATTTTATTTTATTTTTTTAGAAAGTTTCTATTTCTAGGCTATTTTATTTTATTTTTAGAAATTTCCTATTTTCTAATTCTAGATTCTGATTCTTCTTTCAAGTAACTTTTTATTTTCTAGTTTTAGAAATTTTTTCCCTTTTTAGAAACTAACTTAGTTTTTATCTCTAAGATTACAAACTTTCTTTTTTAGAAATTAACCGTTGCTTAGGATTTTTTATTTTTTATTTTTTTTTCTAGCATTATTTTAGTAAATTTAATTTATTTTTGTTTCTTTTTGTTTACAGGAATTAAGGAAGGAAGCTGCTAAATAACATTGTCTTCAAAAGGAGGAGCTCTCAAATCTTCAGACATTCATCATCTCCTTTTCTCGGGTTCTTCTTTCCAATTCTCGTTTACATAGCTTTCTCTTGTTCTTAGGAATTCATAACTTTTTCCTTTAGTTTTATTCATCCTAGGTTGCATCTTAGTTTAGTTTTCTTTCTTATATTGATAACATAGTTTATGCTAGGACGTAGATCTCTGAACATAGAACTAGCACCGTTTGATCCTGAGATTGAAAGAACAATTCGTGAAAGATTGAGAAATAATCCTGTTGAAATGGCGAATGAGACTGAAGTTAAAGCTCTCAAAGATTATTCAGCTCCTGTCCAATTTAATGCGCCTTCATGCATAGTGTTGCCAACCACTACGGCAACACACTTTGAACTTAAACCTGGAGTCATACAATTGTTGCCATCCTTTTATGGATTGGACAAGGAGGACCCATATCATCATGTGAAAGAATTCTTAAACATTTGCTCCACCTTTAAGTTCCAAAACTTCTCAAACGATTCGATCCGCCTACGCCTGTTTCCTTTTTCTTTGAAGGATAAGGCGAAAGCATGGTTGAATTCTCTAGAAGTTGGATCTATCACTACATGGGACCAACTGTCTAAGAAGTTCTTAAACAAGTTCTTCCCCGTTCACAAAACCAATGCCCTCCGTAGAGAAATTACTAACTTCACACAAAAAGAGGGCGAGCACTTTCATGAATGTTGGGAAAGATGGAAGGACTTGCTTCTTAAATGTCCTCACCATGGTTTTGAGAAGTGGCAACAAGTTCAATACTTCTATGACGGTCTGACACCACAGAACCGTCGCATGGTTGATGCCACCAGTGGAGGGTCATTCATGACCAAAAGTGATGTCGAAGCGTGGAACTTCTTTGAAACCTTGTGCGAAAATTCTCAGCAATGGGATTATTCAAATAGAGGTGACAGAAGTCCCCAACCACAAAAGAGAGGTGGTATATATGAGATAGGAGTCATGCCAGAGCTGAGCGCCAAGCTTGATAATGAAAAAGAAAGTTGATGCACAGGTATTAAATAATGGACCACCACAAACAGCTCAAGTCGAGGCATATGCCACATGTTCTAGTCCTGCCCATCCTATGCAGTCTTGTCCATCTGGTGCAGCATTCCCAGAACTTCTCTCTGAACAAGTTCATGCTATGAACACTTTTCAAAAATCTGGGAATGATCCTTACTCGAACACATACAACCCAGGGTGGGCTAGACATCTAAATTTCTCTTGGGCAAAAGGACCACAACAAGGAGGACCATCTGGAAATCCTCCCATGCAACCGCACCTCCAAGTTGGCAGTCAACAACCTCAACAGTTTCCACAATATCAACAACTGCCTACACAATCAAGGAAACCATCTCTTGAGGATACACTCCATCTTTTCATGCAGAGTTCTCTCCAATTCCAAAAAGACACCCACCAAACCTTACTGGCCAACCAGCAAAGCTTACATGCAAATGCACAATCCATTGCCAAACTGGAAGTACAAATGGGTCAACTAGCTGCCACATTAAGTGAGAGAGAGAAGGGCAAGTTCCCTAGCCAACCTGAGGCTAATCCAAAGGGACAGTGTGAGATTGGCTCTAATTCCAACCAAGGGCAATATCATGAACAGGCCAAATCGATCACTACCCTTAGGTCAAGCGAGCAGATTGATAACAGAATAGAGATGCCTGGGGATGAATCAAATTCTAAAACAGAAGATCAAGATGAAGCAGAGAGCCATACCAATGCATCCAAAGTCCAAAAGCTCTCTGACTCTCCAAGAGCCACTAATGTGCCCAAAGCACCCTTTCCTCAACGTCTGGCACCAATAAAGAAAAGAAATAACTTTGATGAAATCTTGGATGTGTTTCAAAAAGTGCAAGTCAACATCCCGTTGCTTGACGCTATCAAGCAAGTCCCTGCTTACGCTAAGTTTCTTAAAGATTTATGCACTCAAAAGCGTAAGCAGAATGTTCATAAGAAAGTCTTCCTTGCAGAGCAGCTCAGCTCCATGATTCAACATAACACGCCTCCTAAATTTAGGGATCCAGGAGCTCCCACCATTTCTTGCGGCATAGGAGATCATAAGATCGGGAAGGCATTACTTGATTTAGGGGCGAGTGTCAATTTGTTACCATATTCGGTTTATGAGCAACTAGGACTTGGTGAGTTGAAACCGACTAAGGTAACATTACAACTAGCCGATAGATCTGTCAAGGTGCCCCGGGGTGTTATTGAAGATGTGTTAATCCAGGTTGATAAATTTTATTTTCTAGTGGATTTCATAGTTATAGATACTCAGCCTGTCCAGAATCTTCATAGTCAGATCCCAGTCATTTTGGGTCGTCCATTTTTGGCCACATCTAATGCTATTATCAATTGCAGGAATGGAGTTATGAAATTGTCCTTTGGTAACATGAATATTAAACTCAATGTTTTTAATGCAGGACAACAATCCTCAGATTTGGATGACATATTTGAAGTAGACATGATCGAGAGCCTTGTGCAGGACTCCTTCCGTACATCTTTTGAAGATCCTCTTGAGACCTGCTTAGCACAATCGGGCATGGATTTTGACATTGATAGTCCCATCCATGAAGTCAATGCGTTGCTCGACTCTACTCCTATATTGGAGACTGAAAAATGGAGAGCGAAAGTGGAACCTCTTCATCCCTCTGAGACTCTTCCTGACAGCACAGTTTGTAACTCTGAGAAGACAAAGGCGAGCAGGCTGCTTAATGTTCTTAAAGCATATAAGGCAGCAATTGAACGGAAGATAGAAAAAATCCAGGGAGTATGCCCCACTGCATGGATGGATCATGCTGTAGTAATATCGCATAACATGCAAAGGAAGCGTGATCCTAACATAGAAGAAGTCGTTCGAGCAGAAGTCCTTAAATTATTTGACGACAGTGTCAGTTGCCTTATTTCAGATAGCACAGTTCATGGGAACTCACATCACTTGTCCGGGATCGGTTAATGAAAGTGTTGAGGTAATTTCTTTGGCGGACCCTGGTTATAAAGATTATTTCATTCATGGTCCGTTCTTGTCTGGCTGAAGACGTTAAACTTAGCGCTCATGGGAGGCAACCCAGCCTTTTGCTTTATTGTATTGCTTTTTATTTCATTCATTTTCATTTTTCTTAGTTAGTTACTTCAATGTTTGTGGGTAACATTACTACAAACCCTCACGAGACTACAACTCGTCCACTAGGGGTAACCTAGGGGTTTAAAGGCTTGTTGCATGCGCTAAATGCAATCGAGAGCACCTGCGAAAGTGGTATAGGTAGGATCTTCTTTTGTTTTTCTTTTTGTTATTTTTGCTTATGTTGATTTCTCTCTTGTGCTAACTCGCTTTTACGTTGAAATTTTTCACAAATTTTGAGAAAGCTTCTTGATTCTCCATCCAGGTATTATCTTTTCATCACTCCTCTTTTATTCTCATTGTCCCATGTGCATTGCTTGTTTATTTCTTTTACATTGAGGACAATGTCGATTTTAGGTTGGGGGTGGGAGATTAGGTTACCTAATCAGTATTTTCTTGGTCTTGAGCAAAATTTGTGAAAATTTTAAAAAATTTTCTGAATTTCTATTGAATTCAAAGTGATTTTGAAGGATAGTTGTGATTTTAACATTATAAGATACATGATGTTGGTAACTAATGACTCTTGGATTCGGCCATCTGCTTGATTTCACAGTCAATTTTGAATTGTTAATCCATGATTAGACGTTGTAAACATTGATTGAGTCATGATTTCACATATCACATCTCGCTTGCACATTAAGTTTTGGTTCGATAACTGAATGATTAACTTGGTAAAAAGAAGAATTAAAAGGCTAAGTCACATAATCTTCACCATAGGTTTGCTCCCTATAGGTGTAGATTTGATTCTCTCCATAATTGACTTATAAAAAAAATGAGGCGACGAGTTTTCACCATAGGTTTGCTCCCTGTAGGTGAGGATTTGATTCCCTTCATTGGCGTACTGTTCATAAAGAAAATCAAAAAAAAAAATAATAAAAAAATAAAAATAAAAATTTGAAGGCTGAAAGGTTAATCTAAAATGCTAGTGTTGGTTGTCAGGAATTCTGTTGTTAATTATCAATTTTAACATGAAATTGATTATTGGAACTCTTAATGATTGTAAGCTGAGATTATACTATACACCTATGGAACTCAATGTTTAGGAATGTTCTAATTAATGGATTAATATGTTGAACTTGATTATGAAGTTTACTGTGAGCTTGATTTCAGGAGAAAATTCTACTTACCATTCATGAACCTTAGAATTTTCACATCTCAGCTATTTGTTCACAAGTCACTTGAGTTTACAGGAATCATCTTTTATTTCTAAAATTATTTTTCGCATGTTTTGCTCGGGACTAGCAAAATGCTGGTTGGGGGTTGTGATCAGGGTCAAATATTGCATATCAGACCCCAGTAATTGCCTAAATTGACGTACATGATGAGGCTTAATGGAGTGTTTTACTCATGTTTTTATTACAGGATGAAATCAGGAGTATGTATTGGAAATTGATGTTAAAGGCATGGATTTTATGATCCAAAGTCTCCAGAGCATGGGATGGACTCCAGAAAACCAATAGTGAAGATTTTACACGCCTGGGATCTGAGGAAAGCACGATAAAGAGGCCCGAAAAGGGTCCAGAATGCAAGATCACATGGTTCCCGCTATCCGATCAGTTTGAAACTTCATACATGGGATGAGGGCCGTAAATTAACCGTACATATTAAATTTTAGCCATTGAAGATCTCGGGAAGTGAGCCAACTGACAAATCAGCCCATTAATCTCCAATTTTAGGCCCACCTACAATCTGGATATACTTCAAATTTGACTTAAACGGTTTAAAGAAGATTAGAAATAGGATGGACGGATTGGATTTCTCGAAATCATCACAGTGGACCCATATGTATAATGTATGTACATAGTGCACATGTGCACTATCGGAGCACCGAACGCACCTAAGTCGGTCAGCAGCGCTGACCCGACTCCCTTTTCAAAAACGGAAATTTCCGTTTCAGCGTCCGCGGAACCGAACCGCGGTTGTCGGTTGTGGGGCCCACCTAGTGTCCAAATGGACAATCCAAACCGTCCATCCACTTCCTGGGGCAGCCATTACCATTGCCTAGGTGGCAAAAATTCAAATGAACGCATAGATCAGAGCCCAGCCGTTCAAACGCAAGTTGGATGGCAAGACAGAAAGCCGCGTGGGCTACACCGAATCCACCCCAAAACCAGTCAATTCCTACTGATTTTTCGAGCTGAAACCAATGGACGGCGTGGATTCCTGTGAAAAGTCCAATAATGGACCCAACCATCATCGCAGCGTCGGTTTGGCGTCCGCGAAACGCACGGACGCTGCCAGTTTTTGCGGAGATTAGTGGGCCCCACTCGTCAACCTTCCGGAAGATCTGATCCGTCCATCGTGTAGAGGGCTTCGAGAGCTTCAAAACCATGTTGATATTCCTCGCCCATGCGTACACACGTGTGCGGTACAGAGGCCAAAAGTAGACTGCCCCGGGACGTTCAAAACTGAGTTTTTTGAGATTTCTTCTGTAGGCCGCGCTAATGGACCTTCAAAACCACCCATTCTTGACTGAAATTTCATTCTGAATCCAATGGACGGGGTGGATTTTCCAGAAAAACCTCTGTGGGGCCCACCGATCACGGCTGCGAAAATTTGTACTCCGAGTCCTTCTACGACTCTGCCACCGACCCCAGCCATCCAGCAGCTATAAAAGGGGAGTTTTGGACGTGGGAAAGGCATTCAGAACCAGGGGATTCCAGATCTGGAGCAAGGGAGAGAAGAAAGAGAAGAAAGAGAAGAAAGAAGAGAGAGAGAGATCGATTGGTTTGGTGTTTAATTTTTATGAATTTTATTTAATATTTTTTTTATGGATTTTATGGGTCACTAATCTCTCAGCTAGGGCTGAGATGAAGCCCCTAATTTGATTAGCTCTTGTATTGGTTGATTTACTTTGAATTTCAATTAATTTGTTTCTTTCTTTAAGTGGGCTTTATGGGTTTAAATTCTATACTTCTCCATCTATGAACTTGACCAAAGTATATATATGGATGTTGTTTGGATGCTTATTATAGGTGCTTGTGTCTGATCAAGAACAGGTTTCCTATAGAGGAAGAAACAGGATGCTTTAATGAATTGTACATCCCTTATGCCCGACCAAGGATATGGGATATGTCATTCATGGCATTGCTTAAATGAATTAGACAGTCTGTATGCCCGATTAAGGACACAGATTGTGCTTTCTCTATTTAAGTGGTATCAATCTAGATCAAGGTGAATCAACAGACAAAACAAGGGTTAAGATAATTAGGGGTGGATTCGAAAGTCCTGGTGCTCTCTCTCTGATTGAATTTTCTTCCCTGTTCTTAATTGTTTTTTTTTCCCTAAAATTGTGCTTAGTAGTTCATTCCATTATCTGTTGGATTAGTTAAGGAGAGTCATAGATTTGAATTGTGACGACCAGTCCTCGTGGGAACGATCTCGTAATACGTACCGTATCTGCATCTGATTCGTATACTTGCGAGTTTAAATATCATTTAAATCGTGTTGGTTTAAATAAAACATCAAGTTTTTGGCGCCGTTGCCGGGGATCGAACCCGGGTCACCCGCGTGACAGGCGGGAATACTCACCTAGCTGAGAGATTAGTGACCCATAAAATCCATAAAAAAAAATATTAAATAAAATTCATAAAAATTAAACACCAAACCAATCGATCTCTCTCTCTCTTCTTTCTTCTCTTTCTTCTCTTTCTTCTCTCCCTTGCTCCAGATCTGGAATCCCCTGGTTCCGAATGCCTTTCCCACGTCTAAAACTCCCCTTTTATAGCTGCTGGATGGCTGGGGTCGGTGGCAGAGTCGTAGAAGGACTCGGAGTACAAATTTTCGCAGCCGTGATCGGTGGGCCCCACAGAGGTATTTTCTGGAAAATTCACCCCGTCCATTGGATTCAGAATGAAATTTCAGTCAAGAATGGGTGGTTTTGAAGGTCCATTAGTGCGGCCTACAGAAGAAATCTCAAAAAAAACTCAGTTTTGAACGTCCCGGGGCAGTCTACTTTTGGCCTCTGTACCGCACACGTGTGTACGCATGGGTGAGGAATATCAACATGGTTTTGAAGCTCTCGAAGCCCTCTACACGATGGACGGATCAGATCTTCTGGAAGGTTGACGAGTGGGGCCCACTAATCTCCGCAAAAACTGGCAGCGTCCGTGCGTTTCGCGGACGCCAAACCGACGCTGCGATGATGGTTGGGTCCATTATTGGACTTTTCACAGGAATCCACGCCGTCCATTGGTTTCAGCTCGAAAAATCAGTAGGAATTGACTGGTTTTGGGGTGGATTCGGTGTAGCCCACGCGGCTTTCTGTCTTGCCATCCAACCTGCGTTTGAACGGCTGGGCTCTGATCTATGCGTTCATTTGAATTTTTGCCACCTAGGCAATGGTAATGGCTGCCCCAGGAAGTGGATGGACGGTTTGGATTGTCCATTTGGACACTAGGTGGGCCCCACAACCGACAACCGCGGTTCGGTTCCGCGGACGCTGAAACGGAAATTTCCGTTTTTGAAAAGGGAGTCGGGTCAGCGCTGCTGACCGACTTAGGTGCGTTCGGTGCTCCGATAGTGCACATGTGCACTATGTACATACATTATACATATGGGTCCACTGTGATGATTTCGAGAAATCCAATCCGTCCATCCTATTTCTAATCTTCTTTAAACCGTTTAAGTCAAATTTGAAGTATATCCAGATTGTAGGTGGGCCTAAAATTGGAGATTAATGGGCTGATTTATCAGTTGGCTCACTTCCCGAGATCTTCAATGGCTGAAATTTAATATGTACGGTTAATTTACGGCCCTCATCCCATGTATGAAGTTTCAAACTGATCGGATAGCGGGAACCATGTGATCTTGCATTCTGGACCCTTTTCGGGCCTCTTTATCGTGCTTTCCTCAGATCCCAGGCGTGTAAAATCTTCACTATTGGTTTTCTGGAGTCCATCCCATGCTCTGGAGACTTTGGATCATAAAATCCATGCCTTTAACATCAATTTCCAATACATACTCCTGATTTCATCCTGTAATAAAAACATGAGTAAAACACTCCATTAAGCCTCATCATGTACGTCAATTTAGGCAATTACTGGGGTCTGATATGCAATATTTGACCCTGATCAGACATGTCCAGTCTTATTTGTCCACGTCATTTCCAAGGACTCAAGCTAACAAGATATGCCAGATTTCTCTCTCCCAAATAGATTTCGTGCTATGCTACATGACCTTTAAAGGATTAGTTGCCTTATATTTTAGTTTATTTTTTAAAAGAAAAAAATGAAGTTCTTTATAATGAATAATCACATATATAATTAATAAAATTATATATACAAAAAATAAGTCCTATATTGAAATATAATAAACTAATGTAATAATGAAAATATTAATACGTATATACCTGACCAGCCCGATCAACCCGACCGAGCCCGCTTGGGTTGGGCTTGGGTTGAGAATTCCTAACCCGAGATTGGGTTGGGTTGGGTTAAGGTTGAGCACCAACCCGACCCAACCCGCCCGACTTTCAGCCCTACTAAGAAAGTTGGTGCGGGCATACTGGGACCCAAATGGGAAGGACCCTATATCGTCTCAAGTACCATCCGACTTGGAACGTATCGGTTGGAAGACCTAACCGGATAACTGCTACCTCATCCATGAAATGCCGAGCATTTAAAAGTCTATTACCCTTAACTCGGCCTAGCGAAGCGTGCAGAAAGACTCAAAATTGACAAACATGAAAACTGAAGTAAAATAAAATAAAAAAAACCAAGTGTATTCATTCGTCAGTATGTTTGTTACATCGAGTTCCATTTTCATCCAGCTTCGGCTTTACATTGACAAAATAAAAAGCTTAAAAGCAAAAGGAAAGGTCAGTCGTGACACGAAATCTTCCTCTTTGGCTATGGATATCCTCGGCCCACCCTGGAGCTCGGTCTGTTTGGAGAGTTGGTGTGAGTGCGAAAAATGGAGCTGATGATGGTACCAAATCCAGCTCTAGAGCTGATGATGGTACCAAATGTAGCTCCAAGGCTTACCACGAGCCAACTCAAGAACTGGCTTAGGCTCGGCTACCACCACTTGGAGCAACCTCGGCAACCTCAAGAGCTGCCTCGGCGTCGACTTCAACATTAGCCGCAGCCTCGGTAGGTTCGCCAACCTCGGCATCGTGACCCTCAGACCCGGAGACATCATCTTCAAATCCCGAGAGATCAAGGTTGGGAAAGGATTCCTTCATCACCTTGACCCAAGCCGTGTATCCACTCTGATACAGGCGATGCCTCTCCTCTTCAAACTCTTTGGATTCGAGGAAGGCCTGTACAGCCTGATCCCTGGCCTCCTTGGCCTCCGTAGCTTCGTCGACGGCCTTCCGAAGGGTTGCCTCAGCCTCACCTTTGGTCCGAGCCAACCTGTCCGCTCATGAGGCGTGAGCCTGACGGGTCTGCTAACTCTCTTCTTGAGCTTCTGACAGTAGCTCAGCCATACGAGCGCACTTGGCTTTGGCATCATCAACAGCCTTACTAGCAGCTCCCAACTGGCCCGTCAGAATGCCAGCCCGAGTCAAGGCGATCTCGGCTTTGGCTTCCGCTTCAGCTGACTGCCTCTGAGCTGCAGTCAGGTCCGAGCAGGCCTTTACCAGACAAGGGGCCAACTGCAAAAGAAGAATGCAAAGCAAGACTGAGTCATCAATACGAGGAATCACAAACAGAAGGATGATCGCGGATATTACCTCAAGGAGAGTATCTTTGCTGCATGACCAAGAGTTTGCAGCGAAGAGGCATTGTAGAGACTAACAAAGTCTCTCTCGCTCCCATGAGCAATGGCCAAAGGATCATCCCCGACACGAATCGCTGGAAAGGTGAAGGCTCCTGTTAAGTCATCCTCCCTCCCGAAGTCTCCCCTCTATGCTCTTCTCTCGGTTCTGAGACCCGCTCTGCAACGGGTCCTGGCTCTGAAGCCACTTGGGGCTCGACTGGGAGCACGCTCGCATTGTCCGCCCTTTCCTCGAGGTCAGAGATTACAACGACAGTCAGGGTGACTGGAGCAAGAGGGACAGGGGTGGATGGCTCCTTAGCCTTTGGAGCCATCTTCGCCTTCTTTGAAGGCCGAGGTTCTGACATAAGCACTGACCTTGGAGGAGCTTTTAGCTTCGACGCTGGTTTCAGAAGGGGCCGAGCTTCAGTCATATCTGTATCAGACGAGGTAAACAAGTTAAGAAAAATCTGGAAGGAACGCGTCAGAATGATTAGAGAATACCTGTTACGGAAGAGTCTAAGCCTGAAAGGAGAAGACGCTCGGGTTGAAGGAGGTTCTTCCAAGACCGATCTTCTGGTCTTAGCGCCGCAGATCCTTGATTCGAGCTAGAGCGTTGGCTCCTAACTTTGGCCTTTTCTTAGAAATCTTTGCAGAAGTATGCCCGGTCAGACTCAGAAATACTATAGTAAAGAGAGACGCAACAAGAACATACCGAGTCACCTACTTCAGAGAATGCTTAGGGAACGCTAGGTTCAAATAGCCCGGGCTCAGCGGTCTCCCAGTGACCACATGCCTAGAACCACCTCTTTCTTCAGTGCTTGTTGGAAGTAGGAGGGTCGGTTACCAAAAGCCCACCCTTGTTCCGCCAAGCACTCAAAAAATACCAACCAGGCTGCTGAGGGTTTGGTTTTACTTGGTACAGATAAAAGAACTCGTCAATGGTCAGTGGGGGCTATTCTGCCTCAGCCCACCTCACAAAACATCCGAACAAGTTCCTCCACCCATTCGGAACTATCTGTCCGGAAGCAATTTGAAGTCGGGAAAGGAAGTCCCTAGCAATGAGTTGAAGGCGCAAACGTAAGCCGCACTGCATGGCGACTTGGAAGACTGCTACCATCTTAGCGGGGGGACGGTTTAGTAATTCACTCAGGAGGGGCAGACATAGAATAACTGAGTCGGGGACATGGTACCCGACTCGAATTATATCCAAGTCCGCCTCAGTTAAGATCGAGGGGACTGGACCCTTCTGTTTATCTCCAGCTTCCCCTTCCTTAGCAGCTTCCTCTTCCTAGGCGGCCTCCCCTTCCTCACCTACCGACTCAGCGACCCGAGCTGATCTCCTAAGAGGGACCGACTCAGTGGTTTCCTCAAACTCCTCATCCTCTTCATCCAAATCATCTCTAGGAGGGTTAGGTCTCCTGGGAGCAGTTAACAGTGACACGCCACTACCAAAAGGACCTGCCGAAGTAGGATGTTCCTCCGGAGTTCCAGACGTTCTTTCAAAGAACCGGAAAGCTTCATTGGCACTAATCGTCATCTTCGCTAGCAATGAAGGCGATTCCGAGACATTCCAGAGATGTCCCGTTTCGTCCTCATCACCAAAAATCCCTTCCCTGGGACTTGAGGAATTCGCTGCCATTAGAGAGTAAAAAGGAAAGGAAGGGAGGAAAAACTCACCGGAGGAGTGAAAAGCGTACTGACAGAGAAGCTTAAAGGAAAATGGGAATGGAAAGGGTGGAGGAAACATCAACGAAGAGGAAGAGGAGACGAGGGAAAGGAAAGCGGACGTGCGAAAATGGCGAAAAGGCGTTCTGCTCCTCCTTTTATAGCCGTGCCACGTGGCAGGGGCATTTAAGGAGGAGTCGAATCAACGCCTATCTCGACTCCCCCGCTTGACACGTAGCGCACGCCGACTGACGCAAGTAACGCCCTCGCCACGTGTCCGATGCTCATAAGTGGGCGAAACGTTTTAATGGCTGTCCGCTCGTGTGACCTCGAGCAACGAACCAACGTATGTTGAGAACGACACAAAAGGCATTAAATGTCCAATCATAACCTCGGCCTTCAGGACATACCGACTCAAAGGTTCATCACTCCTTAGTGACGACATAGCTGACACAAGGAGTAGGGGGCTTACTGTTGGGGAAAAATATGACGAGTCTGGAGACTCGGTTATGGAATGGACCAACTCTATTGACACAGCCCGAGAATCTGAGATAACTAGTCCGACCGAGGTTTAAAGAGTCAGGAGCCGAAGACGCATAAAGTTGTCTCGGATTATGAGCCAGCAATGTCTGAATAGGATCAGTTAAGGTTCAAATTCCAGAAGTTGCCCGATCAATGTGAAAACTGACTCATATTAAGTCGGTTGCATCATCGGCTATCAGATTAAGAAGGAGTATCGGTTATGAACCAACTCCGTTTCATCCGACGAAAAGCGATTAGCCTTATCCTTGTAGCAAGCCAAGACTCATCGATTACTAGAATCGGTCAAGGCTAAGCCGAGTAAGGAAGAGACGGTGTAAGCATAAACGCTGTCCCAAAAATCTTATGGAAGGATTCCTTATCCCGATAATCTCGGGATCGGGAATCATCCATAAGCATATTGCAATCAAATCGGATCTACTAGAAATCAGGGAGAGAATCTCGCATGCCGGAACCTCTCATTCTTATAAATAGGAGAGACTCCAAGGGTGAAAGGTACGCAAAAAACTCTCTAAGAACCCCTCAACACTATAAGACCCAGATTCCTAGCCTGACTTTGGCATTGGAGGGTCCCCTGCTCTAGTCAGGGTCTCCTTTTACTTCTTCCTGTGCAGGTACTCGAAGGCCCAAAGAGGGTGGACCAGATTTTTGCATCAACACAAGCTATAGTGTATGCTGAGCCCTTGAGTTAAACTTTCTAACCCAATTTCCTTCGTCTCAGCGGTGCATGAGATTTACCTTGATCTTGTTATACATCACCAAAAGTCCCTCATTTCTTTTAGTGTGGCCCACTTGAATTATAGACTAAGCTGATTTTGCAATCTAAGCCTAATGGGCCCATCTAATGGATAAGTTGGATGGCACTCACACGTCCCGGTAAGCTCCACATGCTTGAAAGCTAGGAGCGATAGTCGTCATACCCCCCCTGAAAACACTGCTTTAACGCTGCATTGGTCTTGTCCCAATCGGCCATCATTCTGCTCTTTAATGGAAGTCTACGTCTTTCCACTTTCTAGTAAACAAATCATGTGGGCCCAAGCCACGTGGGTGGACTGATCTTCTTTGGAAGGCAATGACGTTCACCTACCACGTGGTGCATGTATCGTCAGCTTGTTACCGGACGCGGATTTCCTGCGAAAGCCTTTCGCAGGAAGTTCCTGCGCTGGGAACGCACATGGGGCCCACTGGGATGTTTGTGAGAAATCCTCACCGTCCATCCATTTTGTGAGTTCATTTTAGGACATCAGGCCAAAGATGAATCATATCCAATGCTCAAGTGCGCCGAAAATATGATAATTAAACGTCCACAGTTGAAATATTCGTGGGGCCGAAGAAGTTTTGAATCATGATAATATTTGTGTTTTCAATTCATCCCAATAGGAATGATGTTATTAACGGTGTGGATGGCATGTAAACATCACTGTCGAACCTAGGGAGGTTTCAACGGTAAGAATTTCCCTAAATACCTTTTCTTTTAGTACAGCCCACTGGAGTCTTGGATCCTATTCAATTTTCGTATGAACTCCTAAAATTAGCTCACAAAAGGGATAGACGGAGTGGATTCCCAACAAACATTACGGTGGGCCCCATCTACGCACCCAGTGCAGGAACTTCCTGCGAAAGGCTTTCGCAGGAAATCCGCGTCCGCATGTTACCCAACATAGAATTGGCTTTCATTGTTGACTGAGGGTCGTCGAAGACTTCAACCAGTTAAATCACTCCACGTGTGGTTCTTTGATTGTGTGGTTCTTTGATTGTGCCACGTGGCAGAAAGGGATACATAGGGTGGGGAAGCAGATTGCGTACTGAGTAAACTCTGTGGGTCCACCGTCATTTGTGTATTATATCCAATCCGTCCATCCATTTTATCATATAATTATAGAGCTTTAAACCAAAAATGAAGCATATCCAAAGCTTGTGGGCCACACCACCCGAAACAGTGTGAATTGAACATTTACCGTTGAAAAGTTTTTTGAGGCTACAGAAGTTTTAGATCAAGCTGATATTTTTGTTTTCCCTTCATCCATGTCTGTGTGATCTTATGAACAGGTTGGATGACAAATAAACATCATCAATACTTCCACTGTTTCAATTTTGGGCTCAACCCCTAAAATGATCCGGAAAAACGTATGGACGGTGTGGATAAACTACATAAATTCACAGTGGGCCCAACAGAGTTTACTCAATACGATGAGAGCGTACTGAGTAACTCAGTACGGAATCCGGGGCAGTGAGGCGGAGGTGGAATTTGCAGGGATGATAGAGGCGATTTCTTGTTTGCCTTCTCATCGCGATATGGGATAGGAACTAATGTAAATGCAGAACTGAGGGCCATTCGGGATGGGATGGAGTTTTGTTTGATTAGGAGATTCCGTAAGGTGGTGGTTGAGTCCGATTCCCAACTCGCGGTTGGGATCCTGCGGGTCAGTATCTCCCGACTGGAAGTGGGATTACTGGACTTCCAGGATTGCTCGGCTTCAAAGTAGAGGACAGTTTCAGTTCAATCATATCTACAGGGAAGGTAATGCAGCGGCAGATGCGATGGCGTGGTTTGGAAGTGAGATTAATTCCTCCATATGTGTGTTTAGTCTTCTAGATCTGCCTGCCAAAGTTAGAAGCAATTTATTTCTTGACAAGGTGGGCCTTGGAGCGTTAAGAGAAGCAACTACATCGGTTTGATGGAGTTTGTTTAGTTTAGCAGGGCAGTCAGGAGAGGGGCTTAGCTGGAGCTGAATTTTCAAGTTTCAGTGGGCTTCCAGCAGTGAGGGCCGGCAAGCTGGCCGGTTGTAGGTTATATATCAGGTTGGCTTTGGAGGTTCTGTCCTGGCAGGAGAAGTGGTTCTGTCCATTTGGGGATTCCGTTTAGCTCCATGGTTCGGGTGCTTGCCCTGTTTTTTGTGGCAGTTTTCACTCTCTTTTCTTTTGCTTTAGATTAGCTTATATAATAGGTGAGGCCTGTTTTTTTGTGGCGCTCACCTGAAGGCTGTACATCATCTGTTTCATATATGTTGATGCTGTTTTTGGCTCGCCCCCTTTTTGGCCTTGGAACCTGCGCAAGTAGAAGGAAAAAGGTGACCCTGGCTTTACCAGGGGACCGTCTGATGCTGAAATCAGAATATGAGTCTTTGAGTAAAAGTTCTATGGTGAGCGTTTTTGCATACTTTTTACTATGAAGGTCTTTGTATTTATAAGAGTGCCGTGCCTCGTAGGGTTTCCGTAATCAAAGTGAATTCTAATCGAATGGGATCCATAATCCCGAATATTCCTGAATTTTCGGGAGATCCTAGCCTTATCTCCTGAAAATCTTGAATAGAGATCTAGAGTTTTACTAGGTAACTTCTGGATATGAAGCGATATAGCTTAGCTGATACTTATCTCTCCAACACACGTGTGCCGAGACAAGTTTTACAGCTAATCTCCACCCATACTACAAGAAAGAGGGTTTTTAGCGACGAAACACATTTTCGCCTCTAAAAGCCACTTTTAGTGACGAAATAAATTTTCGTCGCCAAAAGTGTACTTTTAACGATGAGACTTTTAGCAACGAAAATTTTCGCAGCTAAAAATCATGGATGAGACTTTTAGCGACGAAACTTTTTGCCGTTAGAGGCTGCAAACAACTTTTTCAAAAAATCGAATGGATTACTTTTAGATACGAAAATTTT
Source organism: Magnolia sinica (assembly GCF_029962835.1). Lineage (NCBI taxonomy): Eukaryota > Viridiplantae > Streptophyta > Magnoliopsida > Magnoliales > Magnoliaceae > Magnolia > Magnolia sinica. The sequence continues at coordinate 67,197,947 of NC_080587.1, read as the reverse complement.
CGTAGCTACAAATCGTGGATGAGACTTTTAGCGACGAAAATTTTCGTCGCGAAAGGGTGCAAACGATTTTTCTCAAAATTCGAATGGATTACTTTTAGTTACGAAACTTTTCGTAGCTAAATATCGTGGATGAGATTTTTAGCGACGAAAATTTTTGTCGCCAAAGGCGGCAAACAATTTGAATTGATTATTTTTAGCTACGAAACTTTTCGTAACTAAAAATCATGGAACAGACTTTTAGTAACTAAAAATCATGGAACAGACTTTTAGCGACAAAAAGTTTCCTAGCCGAAAGCTGCAAACAATTTTTTAAACCATTCGAATGGATTACTTTTTGCTATGAAAATTTTCGTAGCTAAAAATTGTGGATGAGATTTTTAGCGACGAAAAGTTTCGTTGCCAAAGGCTGCAAATAATTTTTCAAAAAATCGAATGGATGAGACTTTTAGCGACGAAAAGTTTCGTCGTTATAGGCTTTAAACAGTTATTACGGTGGTAAGTTGCCACAGACTTTTAGCGACGAAAATATTCGTCGCTAAAAAACCGTTAATGAGACTTTTACCTACAAAATATTTCGTAGGTAAAAGTAATATTCCATCTCAAATTTCCTTATATGCACCTGTTAGAATATAATTCATCATATTCTTCCTGATATACACCTATTATATAATATATTTCATCATATTCACATTCACATCCATCTAAACCCAAACTACGTAAATTCATCCAGACATAAACTACATTCATCCAAACATAAACTGCATCCATCCAAACACAAACAATCTTATGGGAAAAAAAAAACAAATGAAAAGAGAAAGAACATTTGAGAGGTGATCCAGACAAATGAAAAGAAATCAGGTTTAGGTTATAGGTTATAGGTTCTAGCTTTAGGGAATTGAGAATAGATTAAGGTTTAGGTTTAAGAAATCAGGTTCTGGTTCGGGTTTGGTATCCAGTTTAGGTTTAGGTTTTCAAGTTTAGGTTTAAGTTTAGGTTAGGGAGTTGAGATTAGGATTAGGTGTAGGTGTAGGTTTAGGTTTAGGGATTTGAGATTACATTTAGGTTTTAGGTTTAAATTATATGTTTAGGTTTAGGTTATAAGTGTAGGTTATAGGTTCAGGTTTAAGTTAGGTTATAGGTTAAGGTTTAGGTTTAAGCTAGGTTGTAGGTTAAGGTTTAGGGAATTGAGAATAGGTTAAGGTTTAGGTTTAGGAAATCGGGTTCGGGTTTAGGTTTGGGGTTTCAAGTTTAGGTTTAGGTTAAGGAGTTGAGATTAGGATTAGGTGTAGGTTTAGGAATTTGAGAATACATTTAGGTTTTAGGTTTAGGTTTTAGGTTTAGGTTTAAGTTATAAGTGTCGGTTATAGGTATAGGTTTAAGTTAGGTTATAGGTTATAGCTTTAGGGATTTGAGAATAGGTTAAGGTCTAGGTTTAGGAAATCGGGTTCGGGTTCAGGATTGGGTTTAGGTTTGGATTTTCAAGTTTAGGTTTAGGTTTAGGTTAGGGAGTTGTGATTAGGTTTAGGTTTGGGGATTTAAGAATACATTTAGGTTTTAGGTTTAGGTTTAGGTTTAGGTTTTAGGTTTTAAGTTTAGGTTAAGGTTATAAGTTTAGGTTAGGTTTAGGTTATAGGTTATAGCTTTAGGGAATTGAGAATAGGTTAAGGTTTAGGTTTATGTTTAGGAAATCGGGTTCGGGTTCGGGATTGGGTTTAGGTTTGGGTTTTCAAGTTTAGGTTTATGTTTAGGTTAGGGAGTTGAGATTAGGATTAGGTGTAGGTTTAGGTTTAGGGATTTGAAAATACATTTAGGTTTTAGGTTTAGGTTTTGGTTTAGGTTATAGGTTTAGGTTTTAGTTTTAGGTTTAGGTTAAGGTTAGAAGTTTAGGTTATTGGGTTATAGGTTATAGGTTAAGGTTTAGGTTATAGGTTAAGGTTTAGGTTAAGGTTATATGTTTTGGTTTAGATTTAGGTTTTAGGTTTAGGTTAAGGTTATAGGTTTAGGTTAGGTTTAGGTTTAGGTTATAGGTTATAGGTTGTAAGTTTAGGGAATTGAGAATAGGTTAAGGTTTAGGTTTAGGAAGTTGGGTTCGGGTTCTGGTTTAGGTTTGGGTTTTGAAGTTTATATTTAGGCTAAGGAGTTGATATTAGGATTGGGTGTAGGTTTTGGTTTAACGATTTGAGAATACATTTAGGTTTTAGGTTTAGGTTTAGGTTTTTTATAGGTTTAGGTTTAGGTTTTAAGTTTAGGTTTAGGTTTTTTATAAGTTTAGGTTTAGGTTTTAGGTTTAGGTTAAGGTTAAGGTTAGGTTATTGGCTATAAGTTTAGGTTATAGGTTTAGGTTTAGGTTATAGGTTTTGGTTATAGATTATAGGTTATAGCTTTAAGGATTTGAGAATACATTTAGGTTTAGGGATTTGAGAATACATTTAGGTTTTAGGTTGTAAGTGTAGGTTATAGGTTTAGGTTTAAGTTAGGTTATAGGTTAAGGTTTAGGGAATTGAAAATAGGTTAAGGTTTAGGTTTAGGGATTTGAGAATACATTTAGGTTTTAGGTTTAGGTTTAGCTTTTAGGCTTAGGTTTAGGTTTAGGTTATAGGTTGTAGGTTATAGCTTTAGGGAATTGAGAATAGGTTAAGGTTTAGGTTTAGGTTAAAGTTATAGGTTTTGGTTTAAGTTTAAGTTTAGGTTATAGGTTATAGATTTTGGTTTAGGTTAAGGTTATAGGTTTTGGTTTATGTTTAAGTCTAGGTTTTAGGTTTAGATTAAGGTTATAGGTTTAAGTTATAGGTTTTGGTTTAGGTTTAGGTTATAGGTTTTGGTTTAGGTTATAGGTTTAGGTTAGGTTTAGGTTAGGTTTAGGTTTAGGTTATAGGTTGTAGCTTTAGGGACTTGAGAATAGGTTAAGGTTTAGGTTTAGGACATCGGGTTGGTGTTCGGGATCGGGTTTAGGTTTGGGTTTTCAAGTTTAGGTTTAGGTTTAGGTTAGGGAGTTGAGATTAGGATTAGGTGTAGGTTTACGTTTAGGGATTTGAGAATACATTTAAGTTTTAGGTTTTAGTTTCTAGGTTTAGGTTTAGGTTTTAGGTTTTAGGTTTAGGTAAAGGTTAGGTTATAGGTTATAAGTTTAGGTTACAGGTTATAGGTTATAGGTTAAGGTTTAGGTTATAGGTTTTAGTTTAGGTTAAGGTTATAGGTTTTGCTTTAGGTTTAGGTTTATGTTTTAGGTTTAAGTTAAGGTTATAGGTTTAGGTTAGGTTAGGTTTAGGTTTAGGTTTAGGTTATAGGTCATAGCCAGTGTTCGAGTTGTCGGTATCGCTACAAGTTTCGCTGGCCAGAGATAAAGATATAATATCGTTATCGCCGATAACCGGAAATGCAAGAAAAAATGGGGAAACATGGAAAAAATGATGGAATTTTTCAGTGAAACTTCAGGACATACATGAATACACATATTTACATATTTAGGAATAAAAAAATTGTAAAAAAAATACATTACATAATAAGTTTTCATTTAATGGGACAAAAAAAGCATGCGATGCCATAAAAAATCACTTTAATAACAACTAAAATAAGTTTATATATTACAAATGAAGTTGGCATACAGTAATTAAGACATGTAAAAGTGAATGAACTCGAAGATGCCAAATCAAGGATGGATTGGATTATCCAATCAGTGTGGTTTTTTGCATGATAGAGATGTACGTCACAAATCCACTCCTACCATCTGTTTTGAAAGGCCACAATAGGATAATGTTCTAAAAGTTAGCCAGATCCAAAAATCTAGTGGTGGGCCATACCACTGTTTTTAATGGTGGGCATTTAATCAACCACTGTTTCCCTTAGTGTGGTACACCTGAGATGCAAATCTGTCTCATTTTGGACTCATGCCTTGAAATTATCTATCAAAATAAATGGACGACATTGATAAAATATTTATCATTATGATGGCCGCACAGAGCATCGACCCATCAATCCAAAGATACAAACAAGTGACACTTGTGCACCATATAAATCAATATGCTTATCATACTGAGTCAACTACGTGGGGCCCATTGTGATTTATGTATTTTATCCACCCCATCCATCCATTTTATAAGATAATTTTAAGGCTTGATCCCAAAGATGAAGCATATCCAATGCTCAAATGGACCACACCATAGGAAACAATGTGAATTGAACATGCCTACCATTGAAAAATCATTAGGGGCCACAAAAGTTTTGGATCCATGTCATTTTTGTATTTTAACTTCATCAATCTTTGTGTGATCTTATAAACAACTTGGATGACAAATAAATACCACTGTGGGCCATAACTCTTAGGAAGGTTTCAACTTGGATGACAAATAAACCTTCTTGGTCCAGCATGATGTTTATATACATTCAAATAGTTCATGGTCCCATTCCTGCTGGGATGAATTGAAAATAATAATAATAATAATAATATTAATAATTAATAAATAAATAAATAAGTAATAGCCCCCTCCCACCCACTTAGTGGTGCAAGGGAGTAAAGTGGATTATGTGCAACCTTAGCCTTCAGTAAGACAGTACAACACTTATGGTAGGGCCCACCTTGATATATTTATTGTATATCCATCTTGTTCATCTATTTTTAAAAATCAATTTAGAGTATAATCTAAACAATGAAGCAGATTCAAATCTTTGGTGGACCTTTACATAAGAAACAGTGGTGATAGACCATTAAAACCTTCTCATGGATTACAGAAGTTTTGGACCAACCTAATATTTGTTCTTTTCTATATAAAGGTTTACGAGACCTTATCAAAGGGTTGGATGACAAATAAACATTACAAAAACATAAAAACATTAAAGTAGGCTCAGAGAAGTTTTTAATGGTGGAGGTTCAACCACCACTCTTTCTTAAAATATGGCCCAACTTAGATATCGATCTGCTTCATTTTTTGGGCTAGTGTCTTATAATAATCTGAAAAAACCTATGGACGGCGTGTATAAAAAATAAATACATTAATGTGGGCCCCGCCGTGAGAGACACACCACTATTTGTAAAGCCCCGTAATTACACCGAAGGGAGCTTTCGTCTTGGCTGGTGTACCAAGCATCTGGGTGTATTGACGTTAGCAAGTTCTGTGGGTCCCATCATGAGGTATGTGTTATATCCAAACCGTCCATTCATTTTATGAGCTCGTATTAAGGCTTGAGCTGAAAAATAAGATATAAAGATCAAGTGGACCACACCGCAAAAAGCAGTGGGGGATTGAACGTATACCATTGAAACCTTTTTTGGGGTCACATAAGTTTTGGATCAATATTATGTGTTTTTCCTCTTATTCTAGGTATTTTTGACCTTATGAACAGATTGAATTGAAAATAAACTTTATGGTGGCCCTACGAATGTTTTAACGGTGAAAATCATTACCCACTGCTATTTTTGGTGCGGTCCATTTGAGATTTGGCTATGATTTATTTTTTGATTCATGCTCTAAAATGATTTTGAAAAATGAATGAACCGTATGGATGTAATAAATACATCATTTTGGGGCCCATTAACTTTGATAACCTTTGAACTGTTCGTACAACTCGGAGCTCGAGGAGCTCCAGCGCTCATCATCGCATGACACGTACCCACGCTGGCAGTCCACTTGCTTCCCTTTCATCTGGACGCGGATTACATACTGACCAGTTGAATAGCGAGTCCGCTACTGAAGTGACATCAGCAAGTTATGTGGGCCCCACTATGATGTATGTGTTGTATCCACACCGTCCATCCATTTTGAGATATCATTTTAGGGCATGAGCCAAGGAATGAGGGAGATAAAAATCTATAACGGACCCCACCACAGAAAGCAGTGGGGAGAGTGATTCCCACCGTTGAAACTATCCTACGGCCCACCATAATGTTTATTTGAAATCCAACCCGTTCAAAAGTTAAAAAATACCTGAAATAAGGGAAAACATAAATATTAGCTTGATCTAAACCTTTTGTGGCCTTTAGAAGTTTTTAATGGTGAACGTCACTGTTCCCACAGTTTTCTGTGCTAGGGCCCACTGGATCTTTGGATTTAACTAATTCTTCGGATATTGCCCTAAAATGATCTCTCCAAATGGATGGAAGGCATGGATACAAAACATACATCATGATGGGGCCCACGGAACTTGGTGATGTCACTTCAGTAGCTAGTCTTGCTACTCAACCTGTCAGTAGCTAATCCGCGCACCTTTCATCTCATCTTCAATGAAAAGCTCCATCATTTTTTCCGCCTAAAAAAAAAATTCTGAATATCTTTCCCCAAATTTCTCTCTTTTTCAAATCCCAACCCAAATCCCCTTCAACCTCGCTGAAATTGGGTTTCTTCCAAACCTATTCTTTTTAAAGAAAAAAAAAAAAGAAGAAATTTCTTACCTCTGAAAATCCGGCGCTATCAACCGTGATTAGCCCACCAAATCCATCTAAAAGCCACTCCCGTGGGCAGATTTTGAGAAAAAAATGGTAAGAGATTTTTTTTTCTATATCTGTTTTTTTTTTTAAATAATAGGGAGAGTTGTCGCTAATAATTATTTTTTTCCCGATAAAATCGAAAATATCGTCGATATTTCGTCGACATTAGGAAGAGAAACGAATTTTTGGTGTTTCGGTGTCGCCAGTCCAGCGACACCGATAATATCGGCGATATTATCGATTTTTCGTCGATAATGGAAACACTAGTTATAGCTTTAGGGAATTGAGAATAGGTCAAGGTTTAGGTTTAGGAAATCGGGTTCGAGTTCGTGATCGGGTTTAGGTTTGGGTTTTCAAGTTTAGGTTTAGATTAGGGAGTTGAGATTAGAATTAGGTGTAGGTTTAAGTTTAAGGATTTGAGAATACAATTTAGGTTTTAGGTTTTAGTTTATAGGTTTAGGTTATAGGTTTAGGTTTAGGGTTTAGGTTTTAGGTTAAGGTTAAAGTTTAGGTTTAGATTTAGGTTTAGGTTTTAGGCTTTAGATTTAGGTTTAGGTTTGAGGTTATATGTTTAGGTTATAGGTTATAGGTTAAGGTTTAGGTTATAGGTTAACATTTAGGTTATAGGTTAACGTTTAGGTTATAAGTTTTAGTTAAGGTTTATGTTTAGGTTTAGGTTATAGGTTATAGGTTATAGCTTTAGGGAATCGAGAATAGGTTAAGGTTTAGGTTTAGGAAATTGGGCTCGGGTTCAGGATCGGATTTAGGTTTGAGTTTTCAAGTTTAGGTTTAGGTTTAGGTTAGGGAGTTGAGATTAGGATTAGGTGTAGGTTTAGGTTTAAGAATTTGAGAATATATTTAGGTTTTATATTTAGGTTTAGGTTTAGGTTTTAGTTTATAGGTTTAGGTTATAGGTTTAGGTTTTGTTTTAGGTTTAGGTTTTGTTTTAGGTTTAGGTTATGGGTTATAGGTTATGCGTTATATGTTTTGGTTTAGGTTAAGGTTATAGGTTTTGGTTTAGGTTTAGATTTAGGCTTTAGGTTTACGTTAAGGTTATAGATTTAGGTTATAGGTTTTCGTTAGGTTTAGGTTTAGATTATAGGTTATAGTTATAGGATATATAGCTTTAAGGAATTGAGAATAGGTTAAGGTTTAAGTTTAGGAAATCGGGTTCGGGTTAGGGATCGGGATCGGGTTTAGGTTTGGGTTTTCAAGTTTAAGTGTAAGTTAAGTAGTTGAGATTAGGATTAGGTGTAGGTTTAGATTTAGGGATTTGAGAATACATTTAGGTTTTAGGTTAAAGTGTAGGTTATAGGTTTAGATTTAAGTTAGGTTATGGGTTAAGGTTTAGGGAATTGAGAATAGGTTAAGGTTTAGGTTTAGGAAATCAGGTTCGGGTTCGGGTTTAGATTTGAGTTTTCAAGTTTATGTTTAAGCTAAGGAGTTGAGATTAAGATTAAGTATAGGTTTAGGTTTAGGGATTTGAGAATACATTTAGGTTTTAGGTTTAGGTTTTAGTTTATAGGTTTAGGTTTAGGTTAAGGTTAGGTTATAAGTTTAGGTTATAGGTTATAGGTTAAGGTTTAGGTTAGGCTTAGGTTAAGCTTAGGTTATAGGTCATAGCTTTAGGGAATTGAGAATAGGTCAAGGTTTAGATTTAGGAAATCGGGTTCGGGTTCGGAATCGAGTTTAGGTTTGGGTTTTCAAGTTTAGGTTTAAGTTTAGGTTAGGGAGTTGAGATTAGGATTAGGTGTAGGTTTAAGTTTAGGGATTTCAGAACACATTTAGGTTTTAGGTTTAGTTTTAGGTTTAGGTTTTAGGTTATAAGTTTAGGTTTAGGTTTTAGTTTTAGGTTAAGGTTAGGTTATAGGTTATAAGTTTCAGTTATAGGTTATAAGTTATAGGTTAAGGTTTAGGTTATAGGTTTTGGTTTAGGTTTAGGTCTAGGTAATAGGTTATATGTTATAGGTTATAGCTTTAGGGAATTGAGAATAGGTTAAGGTTTAGGTTTAGGAAATCGGGTTCGGGTTTGAGATCGGGTTTAGGTTTGGGTTTTCAAGTTTAGGTTTAGGTTTAGGTTAAGGAGTTGAGATTGGGATTAGGTGTAGGTGTAGGTTTAGGGATCTGAGAATACATTTAGGTTTTAGGTTTAAGTTTAGGTTTTAGTTTATAGGTTTAGGTTATGGTTTAGCTTAAGGTTATAGGTTTAGGTTTAGGTTATAGGTTATAGGTTATAAGTTATAGGTTATAGGCTTAGGTTTTAGGTTTAGGTTATAGGTTTTGGTTTAGGTTATAGGTTATAGGTTATATAAGTTATAAGTTATAGGTTTAGGTTTTAGGTTTTAAGTTTTAGGTTTAGGTTAAGGATATTGGCTTAAGTTATAGGTTTAGGTTATAAGTTTTAGGTTTAGGTTAAGGATATTGGTTTAAGTTATAGGTTTAGGTTATAGGTTATAGGTTATAGGTTTAGGGAATTGAGAATAGGTTAAGGTTTAAGTTTAGGTTATGGGTTATAGGTTTAGGGATTTGAGACTACATTTAGGTTATAGGTTTAGTTATAGGTTTAGGTTAAGGTTAGGTTATAGGTTATAAGTTTAGGCTATAGGTTATAGGTTTTAAGTTTAGGTAATAAATTATAGGTTAGAGGTTAAGGTTTAGGTTGTAGGTTTTGGTTTAGGTTAAGGTTATAGGTTTTGGTTTAGGTTTAGGTTTAGGTTTAGGTTTTAGGTTTTAGGTTTATGTTAAGGTTATAGGTTTAAGTGATAGGTTTAGGTTTAGGTTATAGCTTTAGAGAATTGAGAATAGGTTAAGGTTTAGGTTTAGGACATCGGGTTGGGGTTCGGGATCGGGTTTAGGTTTGGGTTTTCAAGTTTAGGTTTAGGATTAGGTTACGGAGTTGAGATTACGATTAGGTGTAGGTTTAGGTTACGGAGTTGAGATTAGGACTAGGTGTAGGTTTAGGTTTAGGGATTTGAGAATACATTTACGTTTTAGGTTTTAGTTTAGGTTTTAGATTTAGATTATAAGTGTAGGTTATAGGTTTAGTTTTAAGTTAGGTTATAGGTTAAGGTTTAGGGAATTGAAAATAGGTTAAGGTTTAGGAAATCGGGTTCGGTTTCGGGATCGGGTTTAGGTTTAAGTTTTCAAGTTTAGGTTTAGGTTTAGGTTAAGGAGTTGAGATTAGGATTAGGTGTAGGTTTAGGTTTGGGGATTTGAGAATACATTTAGGTTTTAAGTTTAGGTTTAGGTTTAGGTTTTAGGTTTAGGTTTAGGTTATAGCTTTAGGGAATTGAGAATATGTTAAGGTTTAGGTTTAGGAAATCGGGTTCAGGTTCGGCATCGGGTTTAGGTTTGGGTTATAAGTATAGGTTTTGGGATTTGAGAATAGGTTTAGGTTTAGGTTATAAGTATAGGTTATAGGTTAAGGTTTAGGTTTATAAAATCGGGTTCGGGTTCGAGATCGGGTTTAGGTTTGAGTTTTCAAGTTTAGGTTTAGGTTAGGGAGTTAAGATTAGGATTAGGTGTAGGTTTAGGTTTAAGGATTTGAGAATACATTTAGGTTTTAAGTTTTAGGTTTAGGTTTAGGTTTCGGCTATAAGTATAGGTTTTGGGATTTGAGAATAGGTTTAGGTTAGGGTTATAAGTTTAGGTTAAGGTTATAGGTTATAGGTTTAGTTTAAGGTTTAGGTTTAGGTTTAGGTTATAGGTTATACGTATAGGTTTACATTTAAGTTAAGGTCTAGGTTTAGGTTATAGGTGTAGGTTTTGGGATTTGAGAATAGGATTAGGTTAAGGTTATAAGTTTGGGTTAAGGTTATAAGTTTAGGTTATAGGTTTAGGTTAAGGTTTAGGTTTAGGTTATAGGTTATAAGTATTGGTTTATGTTTAGGTTAAGGTCTAGGTTTAGGTTATATGTATAAGTTTTGGGATTTGAGAATATGTTTAGGTTAAGGTTATTGGTTATAGGTTAAGGTTAGGGCTTAGGTTATAGTTTATAGGTTTAGGTTATAGGTTTAGGTTATATTTATAAGTTTTGGAATTTGAGAATAGGTTTAAGTTATAGGTTAAGGGTGTGGTCCCTGCAAATACAGATATAAACACGGCCTGCTCCAATTGGTCAGGCCCTTCCAATGCTGTCCATAGGAAATGGACTGCTTCATCATAGTCATAACAGTAGTTCTCATCTTCCAAGGACCCCCGCTCAACATCCAGATAGCTCCGACGCACATTCGGGTCTACTCCATTAATTTCGAGCAAATAAAGATATAAAAACGGCCTGCTCCAATTGGCCAGGCCCCTCCAATACTGTCTATATGAAATGGACAGCTTCATCATGGTCATAACAGCGGTTCCCATCTTCCAAGGACCCCCGCTCAACATCCGGATAGCTCCGACGCACATCCAGGTCTACTCCATTAATTTCAAGCAAATACAGGTATAAACACGGCCTGCTCCAATTGGCCAGGCCCCTCCAATGCTGTCCATAGGAAATGGATAGCTTCATCATGGTCATAATAGCAGTTCCCACCTTCCATGGACCCCCGCTCAACATCCGGATAGCTCCGACGCACATCCGGATCTGCTCCATCAATTTCGAGCTAATACATTTAAAAACAACATAAAAGGTAAGTAAAGCAAGAAACATTCATATGAAGATATTGAGGGGAATTACTAGTGTATTTATATTCCTTCTATGTACTAGGTTGATTTTGAGTTGATTATAACTAAGATGTTGATATAACAATATATGTGATGAGGGTTGCATTACTAGTGTATCTATATTCCTTCAAAGCGATCACTTAGACAGTTATGGATCACCAAATTGCAGGCCAACACATGTACAATTTGTTGGTCCTAGTAAAATTAGTTGACTGAACATTGTGTATTTCCTTTATTCAAAATGGTGTCCATTAAAAGCCAAGCCATTGACAATGGTGTCCATTAAAAGCCAAGCCATTGACACCCTATAAGGAGACTGAGGACTGGGGTGTAGGTTAGACGGATAAAATTGAAAAGCATCCATACAAAAGTGATGGTTCTCATTTCACAGGTAGAACTTCAAGCAATACCTTGGGCTTTTCTAATCCGTGTTGTAATTTCAAGAACTCATCCTTCGTCAAACGATCACCTGCAACAATGTCAAAATAGAGCCAAGTCATTGTGAAATAAGCATGCTAGAATATCTGAAACTTATTATGGGCAGGCCTAGTCTATCATCAGGAGTAGGGAACTCGAACTTGTAGCTGCACATCGAAAAACGAGTAAAGGTCATTAGCCATCATGAAGCTGAAATAAAGACCAAATGAAGAGAGACATTTTGAAAATTCTCAAGGACTGGGGTGTAGATTAAATCATACACATATTCACAGGAATCTTTAGAACGAAGATGGCAAGAGTGGCCCACACAAGAACTAACCCAAGTAATACTTATTACTCGGTTCAACTTTAAATGTTAAATAACAGTATAACATTGTTGGGTTTCAATATAACTAATTTTTTATTTCAAATTTCAGCTGGTCTGGTGTTGGGGTCCACTTGAGCTTTGGATTTAACTCGCTCTTTGCAAATTGTCCTAAAATGATCTCTTCAAATGGAAGGAAGGTGTGGATAAACGGCTAATTGCCTTAAATGTAACACATATATAGTAATTAGAATTTTTGGTCTGGTGGGCCATAAATGCCCTAATTGCCCGATATGTATAATTTTTTTACTTAAGGAAGCTGCTGGTGATTTTCTCAAGGACTGACTTGACCTGATGATCTTTACAAAATCTCATTCTATGTGAATGGGGCTTTGGTGGATCCTTGACTATGGGGCGTGGTGGGCCCCACAGTCAGGGATCCACCTAATCCGTGTCTATTCTTTGTGCATCTTTTTCTTTGAGGAAGTTGCTGATGATTTTCTTGTAGTATGGCTTGCCGAAAGGACGCATTCTTCGCTTGACTTGCCGACCTTTGCATGAAAGGATATTAAAAATAAAATTTAAAAAAAAAAAAAAAACTCCCTTCCTGTCTAGGTACATAAACAACCAAAATTTATGGTGCCAGTGGGACCAGTCTTCACCATATTCATATAATTTATTTATTTTAACTACGATACAAAAGTCACCCTAATGGGAAATTCAACATTGAAAAAGAATAGTATAGAAGTAAAAACTTTAGGGGGAGGGGGGGAGGAGAGAGGGGGGGTGAAGGAGATAGAGAAGGGTATATGATGATTGGAATGATAACCATACAATTCACAGCCAAACAAAAAAGAAAAATATAACTATTAAAATGCAGTTCTGGCTTTTCTATTTAAGCAGCACAAGGAATAACAATAATACCTCTGCATGGTATATGGACCCTCTGGCAGGCGTTTCCCTTCCTTCATGCAATTCTCAAACCAAAGATGGTTAACTATTTTTGTTCCCAAATCCTTAGCCAGACTATATTTCCTGAGAAAGTAACTCATCAATCTCATCACTCAAACCGGTACTATAATTGATTCCTTCATTTCAAAACTCACCAAATGTGTCATCGATTTAGACATTGTCCCGACATAACTAGCACCGGTTTGATTGATGAGCTTGATGAGTTTAAATCTATTTTTAGCCTCCATTGTTTCCAACTGAGACTAAATCCAAATTTTAGCCTCAATTGCCTCCAACCGAAGCTAAATCTATTTTTAACCTCGGTTCTCAACAATCGAGGCTAAAGCCTTTAGCCACGGAAGTTGTAGTCTCAGTTTAGATAACTAAGGCAAAACTGACTAAAGATAGATTTAGCCTTTGCTGGCATCAACTGAAGCTAAAATCAATTTTTAACATCATTTATCAATAATCGAGGCTAAATCTAGTTTCTATCAACAAAAGATAACAATATTATAATCAACCAATGATTGAACCTTTGCATGTTTCACCCATTTAACATCCATCAAGACAACAAGCAACAAAACAATTAATGGTCTATTAAAAGTTTTCAAAGCAAACATACTGCCACATAGCCTTCCACATGAACTGTTTCAGTAAGGTCCCCTTCCACGTGACTATTTTCTCTCGGATCGGAGCATCACAGCCAGAGGAGTATCATTTCCATGAGTTACCATCAATCCTGTAAAAAGGAAAATAGAAAACATTTACATATGTAACTAGTTTCCTAATAAAATACTTTACCATGGAAAGCATTTATATATGTAAATGGTTTGCAAACAAATGTACCCTAAATGCTGCATGCTCCCACATATCATATTTACATTTATTTTTTATAATACAGTAATTGGTTATGCAAAAGATGTAAATCTCTCGAATTTCTTGCAACTGATATTAGAATACCTGGGGATCTGATCTCAGAATTGTTTGCAGAAGGAAAAGATAATCAGGCGCGTATCCAACCTGTCTTAAGGTAGAAAGCATTGCTATCATGTGAATACATAAAGACATGAAGGTGTATAATGAAAATGAATAAGAGACTGTGTAGGATATAGTCCCAAAGAAAAAGAAAGCAACAGTGAGGACAGGATACAATAAACAATTGTGATAATGACAAATAACAAAATTCAGGTTGTGTGCAAGACTAGATGGAGAGTAGAGATAGACACAACAGAAAATTGATAACTATACCTGAAATTTAGCAACAGTATCAGGAGTACGAAGGATGCCTTGTGGAGATTCAGCTGCAAGCTCTGCTACACATTATGTTACAGGCTCCAATCTTCCAATAGCATTCACAAATGATGCTTTCATCAGTATAGTCATTCATAACACTGACCTCACGGCTTTGGGACTCTCATGAGAATTCAACTTCTGCATAGTTGGAAATTGAGGCAGTGTTTGTGCTTAAGACCAATTGCTCTTGCAACTCATTGGTCCCATTACCTGCATTTATACGATGATTACTAATAGATACTGGACTGAGAATACATATAAGAACAGGTACCCTAATAAAGAAAGAAATTGCACATCAGATCAAAAGTACCTTTGATTTTGTTCCAAGCGGCCATAGGACCGGAGAAGTAGGAAGAGCGTTCCCATTTCAAGTACACAACTAGAAGCAAGCTTTTTGATACTCAAAAGCTATCATGGTCTGGTTTCCACGTGAAAAGTGCATAAATGATCCGCCCCTTCCACCCCTGAAGCATCCACTGGCTATCTTCGTCGATGATGAAATCCTTACCCTATCCCTCGCTTTCCCCATGATATCCTGATTCAATGGGAGCTGCTTGAACCCACCAGGATCGGAATATCTCAATTCAGTTTAGGAGTTGGTAAATATTGAAAGATATTTACAAACAGGGCCATCATATACCTTCCATCTAGTGATCGATGAACACTGGGAAACTGAAAAAGATGCTTGCACTGAGGACAGGAAGGATTCTGATTATACGTGGCCCATATTAGGATGCAAGTCACACTACACAAAGTAGACAATGCAAACAAAGCAACAGTTAGTATCATCTAGACAACACTTGAAGAAATGCAGTTGGGGCCATCTCAAAAACAAGCAAAATCTCAGTTGATATATTAGGAGTCCTAAGCTCAAACAGGCCTACATATTTCCTCCAATGTATGTGCTAGGCGCCCAACAAAAGCTAAAATGGCAAAACTTTCTCAAACAAGCTAAAATAAGTACTTGCAGACATTTGAAAACCAACATCCCCTTGGAAACTGGAAAGCAGAAGAATAACATCATTTCTCAGTAGCTGCTTCTTGCCTTAGATCTGAGGATTGAAAGGTTTAGCTTGTTTTATAGATAGTAATTCAGCACAAAGAACAAAATGCAAAATTATATTGGTCATAGTTGAAATCATCAAAGCCTTCTTCCAGCTATTTGGGGTCAGCAAAGAACACAAATTTACTAGGTTTTTTAAAATAATTACCCATTCGAGAAGATATTGAGTGATGGGTTCGATCTTTATGTCATTACTCCTCCGACCGCTTACAATTTCCGGCACAACCATCCCATAGCTGTATGTGTCAACCTTCTCGGATAATTGCCCATGGATTGCATATTCAGGTGCCATGTATCCCTTGTCCAATGAGATAACATGTAGCTCTCAAGATGAAATTTACAATCAAAATACTGAAATCTCCCTACCATGTGGTGAATGGACTAATCTAACCATGAATTATGATAATCGACAAAAAATCATTGTCAGTGAGATGACAAGAAGCTACTTGATTTTTGTCTAGTGGGCCATCAGAGATCAATAGTCTTAATTAAACCAGATCGAACTAGCCATTGGATCTTAGGTGATGAGCATGCCAATGGGACCCACTTATGATGTGATCATACATGATATGGCTGGCACAATTTTCACTTTCAACATGTAGTAGAATCCTAACATAGCAAGTGTGGATACTTGAGAATAGAGGACTTTTGATGGATGCAGGGTTCTTAAGAGGCTCTCTATATGGAAGTTTAATCCCCAACCCTCTCTCACGTTTTGCACAGCTTCCCTATCTTAAGAGTGCCCCCAAGGAGAGAAGGGATGGGGAACCAAGTTCTTGAAGACTTCGACAATGAAAATGATGGCAGACAATTTAGTTCTCAATTTAGATTTAAATTCATGATATTGATGCACAGAGAAAATGGGCATTCCACAAAGTTTGATTACAGAGACATCCTCCAACTTTGTCCATCAAGTTCAAAATGATTGCTTTTGTACGTATCTTTTTCAATTCTTGAAGCAAAATGAGAATAAAAGAGATAAAGATACGGCATGGCAACTGTGGTGCTGAGATGGCTCCAGTCAGCTGGCAGAAACCTTGACAGACCGAAATCTGCAATCCTAGGCTGGAAGTCATCACCAAGAAGTAGATTACTGGATTTTATGTCTCGGTGTATGATGGAAATATGAATTCCTCGTGCATATATGCAAGACCATGAGCCATGCCAACAATTATATTGAATCGCTGCTTCCAGTTCAGGGTTCCACACCTATCTCCTGCGACAAAAATATCCAGTCCGAAGCATAGAAAATAAAAGGACACTTCACTGCTACATTTGCAACTGGAAACCAACATATATACCTTTTTTGGATGTTTAGTTTGGTGCAATGAGGATTCTAATGCATTGCTTTTGTGAAGAAAAGATGCCAAAAGCTTACCAAAGAAAAGAAGAGGAACCGTTACAGGTGAGCTTGGTTGTACCAAATACCATGAAATTTGATGATATTTTGCACCAAATCAGCACTGATTAATCATGAAATACCATGAAATTTCATCATAATATGCACTTGGCACCATAAACTACCAATATTGTTATATTTGATATCAGCCATAGGTTGCATTCATCCTATTTGGAATGAAAGAAGGAAGTAAAGGATGAACATGATTCAGTGACATATGCTACACGCTATTGGCTATTTAAAACACTGGATGGCTATTTAAAACACTGGATACGCCAAACCATCAAAAGAAGCATGGATTATGGAAGCATATGACCAAAACAACATTGATGTATTTGTATGAGCTATTGATTGAATTGTAATCATTAGTCTAATACAGTGGAATGACCCACATTGTAGTTTAGCAATAAAAATCAACAGTGGGCTTCAAATTGCAATAATGTAAATTTCAAGTTGGACTTGAAATGGACATGAATTGGATTTAAGGGCTACTTCCTCGTTCCAAATACTACAAGACCACTGATTAGTCATCATTTCCTGAAACATTCTCAATTCAATTCACTTGTGCATCCAAAGGCAGCCTACATAACCAAAAAACAAAAATGGAAAATAGCCTCCTGTCAACAGATTAATTGCCAAAACAGAAAGAGAAAGCACCAAACACAAACAAAATCAGAACTCTTTCGCCGAAAGGCCACAAAAAAAGATAAAAGGAATCAAACCCAACTGAAAACAGAGGAAATTTGGAACTAATAAGCCTACTATAACACTGCTAGAACACAATTGAAGACAAAAAGGCAGGCAGTCCACCTAAATTTTCGCCTAATGAGCCCTTGAGATGAGATTAAGCAAGATGTCACTGTTGAATTAGCTCTTTTATTTCTGCAGTTGAAGCCCTAGGAATTTAAAAACCCAAAATGAAAGTTACCGTTTTCTATCATTGGAGAGCCAAATACAAGAATTCAATCAATCAACCACCTCCTTTTCTTGGTCATCGCTTCTTCAAGAATTCAACTTATCAAATATCAAAATACTATCAAACAGATCCCAAACCAATTTCCAAAGAAATGCAACTTTAATTTAATGAAATCATCAATGAAAATAGAGAATTTTGCATGAAAAAACACTTTTTAAAAAAAATGAACCTTTTTCTATGGCACTCTTTCTTTGCACCAAGGCCACATCTCTTCTGGTAAGCTTTCACGTCAAATTAATGTGTATGATAACCATCAGTAATTTTTCAGCAATGATCCAGAATAAGAAAGAAAGAACCAACATACAAAGGTGAAAGAGAAGGAATAAACATACACAAGTGTAAGACATGCAAGTTGTAGGGTCTCTCTAATTACAGCTGGCAAATGTCTTCTTTGCACACACAACGCAATTAGATAATGATATTCAGACCATCACTGTAAGAGTCTCTCCAATTACAGCTACAAGAACATTTGTGTCTAGGTCCCAAAAAGTGACAATATCTTCTGCAGCAATATAGCTAGAACAAAGCCATCGCCAGAAAATACAGCAGTTGTCATTGACCTTTTCTTGCATGGAAATCAAGTTCTCAATCAGAACATGGACTAGAGCAGTCCAATCTTTGTCATTTTTGGCTCATTGCTCGCACAGTCCCAATCATTATAAATAAATAGAAAACGAGATGCGAAAATCTCATTTTACATATATTCCAACCATCCACACTCAAAAGAAAAGAAAAGAAAAGAAAAGTCTTTCTTTTTTTTTTTTTTTGCCGAATTTTATGAACTAACACCATTCATTTGAAAAATTAGCTAAAAATAAAATATAAAAACAATAGAAAATGAGATGCAAAAATCTGATCTAAGGCATGCATTTGTACATTTAATGATTCTACATGTATTCCAAAAAAAATAATAAAATAATAAAATAATAAATAATAAATCAGGCTTGCCAACTCATAAGGTGGTCTCGCACAAAAAAAGTACCGGCAGTTTAAATAAAATTGCCAAGTCTACCAATTGAAGAGACATGTGTGGCTTGCCTTGTTAGTTGCAATCTTGATTTTTACACACAGAAGATCCCCTTTGTGAATGACCATTGTTCAAAAATCAATTTGATAATAAGTTGATGTTGACCATCCAATCAAAGACTTTTAAACGGAAAAAAGGTCCACAGTTGAAATTTAACAAGGAAAAGTCACTGATCTAACAATTAAAGTCATCAAAACCAATGTGAATTTATACAATAGTCCAGCAAAGAAGGGTCAGGTCAACCAGATGGACGATAGTGGTTTCATCTAACCATACAGCGAGTTATGCATGTCAAAACCGGAGGACTGCTAGCATGGTTTCATCCATAAAAGGATCTTGGTTGAAGCATTTTTTCAAACAATTAGTGTGCAGATTTCTATATAAAGAAATAATTAAACACTTCACAAAATTATAAAAAAAAATGATTTGATCATAGAAAGTTGAAGTATGGATTAAGAGGTAAATAAAAATGAAGTGGGGAAAGAAGTCTTACCAATTAACCACTTGCAAAGACATTCTTTGCCATCCATTGGTTTCATCTAACCATACTAGTGGGATTCTTCGGATCTTCAATAAATCTACTTGTGTGGCCATTTCAAAATCCCCAGATTCGAAATGTGATTAGGGTACCATAATCCCCAAATTTCTGATGCTGCAAGTGTCCATCATAAGGTACTTGCAGGCACTCACAACCTGGATGGCCAAGGATTTATAGGATTAATAACATTAAATTTCTGGCATTCACCCCATTGTTTGAATGGCCATGGATTTACCACTGGGATAAATTGTTCGCACAAATATCATCCTAATGTAAAACTTCTGTGGCCCCTACAAAGTTTCTGGCATTCAATCCCCATTGTTTCGTACGGCATGGTCCACCTAAGTTTTGGATCTTGAGAAACGGCGTGGATTTCTCACGGTGGGCCCTCTTGATAATGGGGCAGGGCAACATGTCGGGCTGACCTATTCATCATTTGCCTTGGACAACCACCTTAGGATTTCAAACGCGAGCCCTGCCAATTTTAGGGCTTCAGACCCTGCCCTACAGGTTAGGCTGCCCTAAATCAGCATTGAGATTGAGAGAGATTGAAAGAAAGAGAGGGGGAGAGAGAGAGAGAGAGAGAGAGAGAGAGAGAGAGAGAGAAATACCTCAATGTTCCTAGAGATTTGAGCCTTCAACCACAGATTCAGAGAGAGTGAGATGGTGTGCGTGGGTAGGGCGGTCGGCAACAGAATCTTCAGTGGGGATAGAGAGAGACAATGTGAAGAGAGATCGAGCAAGGAAGAGAGAAAGAGGAGGGAGGAAATCAACAGGAAGAGAGAGAGGAGGGAGAGATCTATTGAAAGGGAGGGAGGAGAGAGGGACTAAGGGCGCGCGAGAGAGGGAAGACGAGGTAATTAGGGTCGGCGCTGGGTATCTCTATTTGGGCGAGAAAGAAAACGGATTGGCTACTCCACCATGATGTCTGTGGGCTCGTGGTTGGTGCTCTGTGGGCTGCACCATGATGTATGTGTTTCATCCACTCCATTCATCCATTTTTACGTATCATTTTAGGGCTTTATCCCAAAAATGAGTGGGATATAAATCTCAAGCTGACCACACCACAGGAAAACAACATTGATTGGTTATCCACCATTAAAATCCTCCTAAGGCCCACTGTATTGTTTATTTGACATCTAAACTGTTGATTAGGTCATACAGGCCTAGATGATGGGAAATAACAAAAATCAGCTTGATCCAAAACTTTTATGGCCCCCAAAAGTTTTTTAATGGTTGACGCTCATTCAACACTTTTTCCTGTAATGTGGTCCGCTTGAGATTGGGATATACCTGGTTTTTGTCCTTAGACCATAAAATGATCTATAAAAATAGATGGATGACATGGATGAAACACATACCCATGGTGGGGCCCACATATCACTGACCAAGCCATTGGCTGGTGGCAGGGGAGTCACTAATCCGTTTATGTTTAGTTAGAATCCTATGGTGTGGTTCACTTCAGCCTTTGATCTACTTTATTTTTTTCGTTCATGCTTTAAAATGAGCTGTTAAAATAAATGGACGGCTTAGATAAAACATACACATTTTTTGTGGGCCTTATAAAGTACCTTTTTTGATAACTATCACAACTTTGACATCATCGGTGAATGAATGTAAACGAGACAATGATTTTTTTATTTTTTTTTTTAAATGGCTAGAATTTATTCATGAAAGGAAAGGATGATACAACAACGCCAACCTGCAAGCAAAAAAAAAAAAAACCTCAAACAAATAAGTCTAATACTGACAAGGCTAGATGAAAGGGGAAAAATAAAAATCAGTTTGATCCAAAACTTTTATGGCCCCAAAATGTTTTTTAATGCTTGAAGCTCATTCAACATTGTTTCCTAGAAAGTGGTCCACTTAAGATTTGGATATATCTCATTTTTGGTCTCATACCGTAAGATGATCTTTAAAAATAGATAGACAATATGAATTAAACACATACATTGTGGTAAGGCTCACAGAGCACCAACCACCAGTTAAGCCGATGGTGTCAAGGGGAGTAGCCAATCAGTTCCCCTTATTCGTGGTGTGGTCCATCTAAAATTATCTCGAAAATGGATGAACGATGTGGGTTGATCCCAAATTTTTGATATATCCAAAACTCAAGTGTACTATGCCACGCGAAATAGTGTTAGGGCGTCAAAGATTAGATTTTCTAGTTAAATGGGTTGGGAGTTAGACCTAGTTTTCATATCACAGCCGTGGCTCAGTTTCCCTTGGGCTAGCGTAAATTGGCTATCAGTAGTAGCAATGTGGCTTGTGGCTATCAAGCTGGGGTTAAGCCCGAATTTTGAACCTGTTGAGCTAGACCTATTCAAATTACTGATTCCAGCCTACTACTCAAGTGGATCACATTTTAGAAGATGATCAAATGGCCAGGAATGGGCTAACTTGTTATTATCTATCATTTTTCCTTCTCTAATTTGTAGCCTACGAGAATAGCAAAATAGCCTGATTTTTGGGACATTACACCTTCGAGATGGTAATCATCAGATGGATGGCTTGGATCTTGTACCCATTGGCTACTTTGGCGGATGTAATCGCATGTAGAGGTGCTACTTGACGTATTTGACTCAGAAAAACAGCCATCGAGAAATTTCTTTTGGATGGTCCATATTCAACTAAACATATTATTGATTTTTAAAGATCATCTTATGACATGGGACCAAAAATGAGGCATATTATAATCTGAAATGCAACACATTATAGGAAATAGTGTTGAATGAGCGTCAACCATTTAAAACATTTTGGGGGCCATAAAAGTTTTGGATTGAGATGATTTTTGTTTTTCCCCTTCATCTAGGCCTGTATGACCTAATAAACAGATTGGATGCCAAATAAACAGTACAGTGGGCCTTACCGAGGATTTTAATGATGGATATCCAATCACTATTATTTTCATGTGGTGTGGTCCACCTGATATTTATATACCTCTCATTTTTAGGCCCCACCATGATGTATGTTTTATATCCACACCTTCCATCATCATTCTAGGGCAATATCCAAAGAACAAGTTAAATCATTACTATGCGCCCAAGGAAGGTATCAACGGTGGAAATCATTATTCCACGCTGTTTTGTGTGGCATGGTCCACTTGAGTTTTGGATTTACTGAAAATTCGGAATCAACCCACACTGTTCATCCATTTTTCGAGATCATTTTAGAGAACTATCCAAAAATCATTCATATCCAAAGATTAATTAAATGAACCACACCACAAATAAGAGGAACAAATTGGCTGCTCCCCTTGACACCATCCAATGGCTTGTGGTTGGTGCTCTGTGGACCCCACCATGATGCATGTGTTTAATCCATGTCGTCCATGTATTTAAAAAAATCATCTTACGGCATGAGACAAAAAATGAGGCATATCCCAATATGAAATGGACCACATTAACAAGAAATAGTGTTGAATGAGCGTCAACCATTTAAAACATTTTGGGGGCCATAAAAGTCTTGGATCGAGATGATCTTTGTTTTTCCCCTTTATCTAGGCCTATATGACCTAATCAACAGATGTATGTGGGCCCTACCATGATGTATGTGTTTCATCCATGTCGTCCATCTATTTTTTAGATCATTTTATGATATGAGAGAAAAAGTGAGGTATATCTAAATCTCAAGTGGACCACATTACAGGAAAAAGTGTTGGATGAACATTGACCATTAAAAACGTTTAGGGGCCATAAAAGTTTTGGATCAAGCTGATATTTATTGTTTCCCTTCATCTGGGTCTTTATGACCTAATCAACATATTATATTTCAAATAAACAGTACAGTGGGCCTTAGGAGGATTTTAATAGTGGATCTCCAATCATTATTGAATTCCTATAGTATGGTCCACCTAAGATCAAGATGTGTGGGCCCCACCATGACGTATGTCAAACATCAACACCGTGCATTTGATGGGTCCCCTTAAAATTATGGGATATCCCAAAAATCAGCCATATAAGGAACTCTGGTGGGCCATTCCATCTAAAATCATGTGAAGACATGCCTAAAACATATAAAAGCACTTGGTGGGCCCCACCTGAAATTTGGATGCGTCTGAAACTTGGTATGACACCTCATCCAACTGGCACACACATAATGGATGGGCTGGATTTGTGAACCACATCTCGGTGGGCCCAAAAAATAATGGATAGGCATTAAGATAGTTTCAACGGTGGGAATCACTCTCCCCGCTATTTTCTGTGGTGGGGTCCACTAAAGATTTTTATCTCCTTCATTCTTTGGCTCATAACTTAAAATGATATCTCCAAATGGATGGACGGTGTGGATTCAAGACATACATCATAGTGGGGCCCACAGGCTAAACCCATTCGTTTAACTTAAACGGTGTAAAACGCACACTGTTCATCCATTTTTCACCAAATGTCATTTTCCCTTTCTTGCGCTCATGTCTCCCCCCTCTCGCTCTCATTTTCTGATTTTCGGCACCCTAAAATCTCCCCAATCCTCTCTCCCCCTCCCGAGCTCTGCTCCATCTTCTCATCTGCAGAAAGATCTTAATCTGTCCTCATTTGACACCGGATTTCTCCAGTTTTCAGCTTCTCCACAAGGTAAAAACCATTGCTTCTTCAATCATCGTCGGTATAAAAAAAGCTAGGGTTTTGTTCTGTTTCATTTCCATTCTTCTCACAACGGTTCACATCTACTCGTTTTCTCGAATTTCTATATTTAAATTTCAATTTTTTTTTTTAAAAATATTAATTGTTGAAGAACTGCAAAAAGTACATTACTGTAAGGGGTTTTTCCCATTTCTGCCAGGAATGAGCTATCTATACCAAGTTTCAATTTTTATTTTTATTTTTTGTCTCACTTTATATCTTTCTATAGATTGGATAAAAATCAGAAAACTGAGTTGAAATGGATAACGTCCAATATGGAAGCCACATCGATGCACATGTTCATGTCGATATTTGTTTCATAGCTGGCAATCAATTATACTTTTATGCTGCAACATGTAGAGTTTTGTTCTATGAGAACTCGCAATCAGTTCATCTTAGTTCATCTTGAAAATTGAGAGTCACAAATTCGGAAACCTGTAAACATGCCGTTTGGTTGACAGATTTATAGTAACGAGAAAAACTTGTTTGGTTGACAGATTTGCAATTCAGTTTACTTGGTCATCCAAATGCAACTTGAGAAATTAAATGGTGAACAATATTGCTGTAACAGTTCTCTTTCATTTGCAATTTCTTTTTTCCTTGTAAGCTTTTATCATTGGTTTTGAAATTGTTGGAGGAAAGAAATAAATACTCATCTTGAGATTTGACAGTGACACAAACAACAACTAGATTGCCAAATGAAATTTCTCAAATGAAGCATCAATGCAAGAGCTCTCTCATTCATTGTATATACAATGCCTAGTTTTATCCACAACTTCCAACTCCAATCAAATTGGATAAAGAAAGCCTATTTGTTGCTTTCAAGTGCTCTTTGTAAGAAACCTTTAAATAGGGGCATTGAGAGAAGACGTGCTTTTAGTGTTGGGATGTACTCTGGTTTAGTGCTGGGATGTACTCTTAACTAGCTCTTGCTTCATCCTTGATTATTTCTGGTTTAGTGTTGGGATGTACTCTTAACTAGCTCTTTCTTCATCCTTGATTATTCCCGGTTTAGTGCTGGGATGTACTCTTAACTCTTCAGATTTTAAAAAAAATGTACCACATACTTTTTATTTACTACTGAAGTTTGCCTGTACTCTTGTGGCACAGGCATTGTAAGAATGCTGGCTATATTTGATAATTCAGTAATTTTTAGTTGTAGGGCATTGAAGAAATGTTGGAGCATAGTCAAGGAACCACTCCTTCATATACTTTTAGCAATATGGAAAACCGGATTATGGTGATATGTTTGACGCCCAAGAGGGGTTTTTTCATGGACTCACCACCTCTATTAGCAATGGCTTCAATGGTGTCAATTCTGGTTGGAGCAGTGCTTCTAGTGATCTCATTTCAGATATGTACAGTCAAGCTGAGCAAATATCCACTGTAAATTCTACTCGACAACCCACTGCAAATGAATTTAGTTCAACTCAGTTGGGCCTGAATTTAGATTTAGTAATGGTGATGATGATTTGGATGAAAATGACTGGGAATTCAAGGATGCCTTCTCAGAAGACACAGTTGGAAATGGGAATCCTGAATTTGAGATTGTAGATGCACATCAAAACTTTTCTGCTGAACTAAAGCTAAAGAATTTTGTAGGTTTCTACTCTAGATTGAAAGACGAAGCATGATTTTTCATAATTGACCATCTTGATGATCTCAAGGTGAGTGTAGATTCATTGTTAAGATCTATCTTTATCATTTCATAGAGCTGAAAGAAATTGAATGGTGGTTGCTGTTAGAAAGCCAAGAAGGATGTTGCTCTTTCTAGTGATGAAGTAAAGGTTATGTGGCCTTGATGAGGAAATTCAGGTGTGTAGTTTCATCAAATTAGCTTGGTCTTTTCCTTTGGAACCTTTTTGTGTGTGTGTGTGTGTGTGTGTGTGTGTGTGTTGACATGTTTGCCTAGGTCCTATATGTTCTAGTTCACTTTTGGGGGTGTGCTATTTCTTCCTTAGGATGCTTCAGTTTAATAATTCCAGGTTTGTGCTAGTAAAAGTATGAAATACAATATACAGGTCACCTAGAACTTCAATTATTTTAATTGGGCTAATGATGGTTAATCATCTACATTGTTTGAGCTATTTCTGTAGCCTACTTGTGCTACTGTCTTCAATGTCACCCAGTTGTCGTATACCTGGTTGTTTAGTACATAAGGTTGTGATCTGGAGTTGAGTATCAGTTGTTTACTAATGGATCTATTTTGGGTAGGATATGGATTAAAAGGTTATGAATTAAACGAGTTTCTGTTAGGAAGCATAATGCTAGTATTTCAAGTCAGATATGGACCAGAATCGGTTCCCAGAGTTGTCCGCACATCGTCCAACTGGATTCAATTAGCTTTGAGGAGAGGCTCCTAATCTGCTTTAATTTGACATTTGTTCCGTTTCAGCCAATGGAGATATATGTGGATGATGAGGCTAAGTTGACCCTGCATGGTCTCGTACAGGTACTCAATGGTTTCTGAATGTGCATTGAGTTCTCTTATTACCTTCTGTTTTCTTGTCTTTTTTGTAATTGCTCTGCACTTCTTTTCTGACCATTTTATTAATTTTCTGAAGCACTGCATTAAACTGAGCGAGTTAGAGAAAAACTGCAAGTTGAATGACCTCCTAGATGCATCAGATTTTAATCAAGTCGTCATTTTCGTTAAAAGTGTGAGCAGAGCAGCTGAGCTGAACAAGCTACTCGTGGAGTGTAATTTCCCATCTATCTGCATCCATTCTGGAATGTCCCAGGAGGAAAGGTTGGTAAACGTCTTTGGGCTGCACATTGATTTGCTTGCAAGTGCTCTATTTTGTACCTACACAGGTCCTTACACTTTCTCTGATTTGGAAGGTTAACACTTTTTTCAGTTGCACTGTTGTAGTGAATTGCAATAATGAGTTCAATCAAGTGGAAATCGACTAAATTGCAATTACCTTAGTATTCATAACGAAGAAATAACCCTCAAATTTGCATTCCTTTTGAAGTCCAACTTAAATTAATATAATTGCAGTTTGGATCCCTATTCTTTCATTAGAATTTCATAATGAGGAAGTAGTCCTCCATCTTGCAAATTTGCATTCCTTTGAAGTCCAACTTAAAGTCACATAAATTGCTTCATGTGTTGGGAAGATAAATGGTGGGGATACATGTGCGCTTTGCTGTTTCTGTCTCTTGGATGCTTGCTTCTGAGGTGGGAGTAACTAATGTATCTTTTCTTTTATTTGCACATAAATGGTGAGCCTGTGACATGACTTGTCATGAAAGTGTATTATTCTGTTTCTGCATTTGTTTTTTTTTTTTTTAAAAAAAATACTAAGATATGATGGGTTTTAATGGTTATGGATGAAAAGCCTTGTTCAACGTACATATAGTTGTGATTTTTTATTTTTAATTTTTTATTTTTAATTTTTGTTTTTTTGTTTTTTTGATAATGCCATTTCTTTGATGGGTTTGGTATTTAGCAAATGAAATGGCTAGAGGCCTGAATTCAATGAGCAATATCAGATTGTTAAGATCGCAGAATCAAGTGTGGATTTGGGCTACATTCAACAATGGGGCCTCAATTTGTTATTTTGTATGCTCTTAGTTTTTTTTAAAGGGTAATTTGTATTGACTGGGGTTGCCAACTTGCCATGCATTTATCCCATATGGTGGATGAGAACCAGACATTAAGAATTGTGCACTATTTGAATTCTAGCTCATGTTTTAATGGTAGCTACATTTTAGACAACAAATGCTACAAATTTCTTGCCAAACACGTAAGGAACCCATCAGAACATGAACTCAATCCTCGTGTACTATAGCATTGGACAACTACATTATGACTCATTCACCATCCATAAAAACATGTGTACAGTTGAGTGGGAATGAACCATCCATAAACCATGTGTGCAGTTGAGTGGGAATGAAAGGGACTAATTAAGTCTTGCAATAATGTGAAGGTTCATGTAACTTAAACTTTGCATTCTATTCTTGGCTGTCATTGTCATAAGGTCATAAGATCTAAAAATTTTAGCCCTATCTATTAGTTGTTGCATGTTAAGGGTGTCTTCATGTGCAAATTTCTACACTTTGCTATATACCAATATGTGAAGACTTCAGCTACATTGTACTTAGTGCTCTTTGCCTCCCGATATAAAGCAATCGTTGTAATTTCTCCATTTCTCAGTGTGCTGTCTTCACTGTAACTTAGCTGCACTGGTCCTTTGCAATACTATTGTTTGGTTTTTGGCTTTTTGCTAATCCTTTGCTTTTGAGATGACTCAACATTGGGGAGATAAATGGACCCTCCTTGAAACCATAATGATAATTTTGTTTAAAAATCTCAACCATTTATTTTTATAAGCTGGCTTATTGTCATTTGGTCATGTTTCTATTCTTAATGACTTCTCTGAACTCTGATCATTTACTTTGTGCTTCCACAAAAATTGGACACATGCCATGATGGTTTGTGATCTAAATTTTTGGTGAGGAAACTTGTTTAACAGTCATGTTGAAGGTGATACTTTTGTCCTTATGTATCATATGTATGCAACTGATGCTTGATGTGGAAATTTGGCCCTTTTGAACCTTCCCTAATTGCAAAAGTGGCTGAACCAGCTCTTTATGTTACACATAATTTGTCATCCACTAGTTTCTGTAAATGAAGATAAGAGGATTAATCTTAACAGTATGATCATCATGCACATAGACAGAAAATGCTTGCAATGAATTTTTATGAGTACCAGGTAACCTATTAATGAAAACAATGTCTCCGTCCATAATACGTCTGTTTATGATTTGACCAACTTTCAAATATGTATGTCCTTTTGAACCTTCCCTAATTGCACAAGTAGCTGTACCATCTTTGTATGTTACACATAATTTGTCATCCACTAGTTTCTGTAAATGAAAATAAGAGGATTGATCTCAACAGTATGGTCATCATGCACATGGATGGAAAATGCTTGCAATGAATGTTTATGAGTACTTGGTAATTTTGGAGTCCGTGGTTAGGGTTTGGGCTGAAAGTACAAGTGTTGGAGCCGACGCTTTCGGAGTCCGAACTCATTCTTTTAAAAAATAGAAAAATAAGAATATTAGTAAATATGGATTTTCTTGTTAAGAAGAAAATGGAAAGATGGATTGAAAAAATATAAAAGAGATTTTTACCGTAGTAAGTTGTTTCAGGCTCTTGCTGCACGCTAACCCACCGATGCCCCACCACATCCACCTTCATCTTTGTTATTTTTTGTATTTTTATTTATGATGTTAAACTTATATATATTTATGCGTGAATGATTGTGATGTGGATAAGATTGTTTGTGTTTGAATGAATGTACTTTTATGTTTGGATGAATTTACTAGTTTGGGTTTATATGGATGTGAATGTGAATATGATGAAATATATTATATAATAGGTGTATATCAGGAAGAATATGATGAAATATATTATAATAGGTGTATATATTGTAACAGGTGTATATCAGGAAAAATATTCCAGCAATTTTGTGCTGGAATATTTTTTTTTTAAAAAAGAGACTTTTAGTTACGAAAATTTTCGTAGGTAAAAGTTTTGTTAAAGTTTTCTAATTATTTTAGTGACGAATATTTTCGTTGCTAAAAGTTAAACAGATATTTTTTAGCAGCGAAAATTTTCGTTGCTAAAAGTCTTATAACGACGAAAATTTTCGTCGCTAAAAGTGGAACGATTATTTTTAGCGGTGAAAATTAAAGTTTTTTTAGCGACAAAAATTTTCGTCGCTAAAAGTCTTGTATAGTTTTTTTAGCGACAAAACTTTTCGTCGCTAAAAGTAGAACTTATATTTTTGGCAATGAAATTTTTCACTGCTAAAAGTTGTATAGTTTTTTTAGCGACGAAAATTTTTGTCGCTAAAAGTTAAACTTATATTTTTGGCAGCGAAAATTTTCGCTGCTGAAAGTCTTGTAATGTTTTTTTAGCGACAAAAATTTTCGTCGCTAAAAGTGAAACTTATATTTTTGGCAGCGAAAATTTTTGCTGCTAAAAGTCTTGTGATGTTTTTTAGCGATGAAAATTTTCGTCGCTAAAAAGGTTGCCTTTGGCAACGATTCCAATTTTTCGCCGATAAAACCTTTTTTCGTCAGTCTTTTAGCGACGAATTTAGCGACGAAAATTTTCGTCGCTAAAAGTGTTTAGCTACAAAATTTTGACTTTTAGCGACGAAAATTTTCGTCGCTAAAAGTGGGATTTCTTGTAGTGACACTTTATTGACCAACTTAATCTTTGAATCGGACTAAAGCTCGGGCTGCTCTAAGGCCAACTAATCTTAAGTCGGCTTGGGCTTTTCTCTATAAGCTTTCGATTGAGCCTTGAGGTGCACTTCCTCCAGAGAGGCTTCGCTTCATGGCTCAGGACGCTTAGGCTACGACTAGGCCAAGAGCCTCACGATTCGAGCTACGTCTCTCCATCCAGCGTTTTATGGACTTTGGGCTTCGTCCAGACTCGACGTCCGACGAGTCTAAGCCATTGCTTCATTAACTTTTCCGACTCTTGAACTGACTTAAGAGACTTATTATATTTTTCCCCCAACAGTAAGCCCCCTTACTCCGTGTGTCGCCTTAGGGCGGTTACGGTGTATTTCAGAGTTGAGTTGGGTTATAGTTGAGCCGAGTTTATAATAAAACATTTACTGATCGCGGCGGTTCGCGCGGCTTCCGAGACACGTCGCCTCGCTTGACCACACATCGACTCGTTTATCGAGACCGCACGAGCGGAGAGACCGTCGTTTCAGCATCAGGGCGTATGAGGATCAAACACGTGGCAGAGTATTCGACGACAACGCATGGGGTGCTGCCATGTGTAAAGTTGGGGCACCCGAGGGGATGTCGTTTCGGCTCCTCATTTAATGTTGGAGCCATGTGGCAGTTCTATATAACGGAGTCGCCCTTAACAAGCTTTCGCCACTTTCACGCCCTCTTTCGATTTTCCCCCTTTGCCTTCTATCATCCTCTTGCGAACTCTGGCCCCATAATCCTTTGCTCCGTCGTCTGTTTCTAGCATTCTTAGATTTCTCCTGGTGAGTTCCTTCTTCCTCCATTTCTTTTCTTTTATCAATGTCAGGCCCAGCAAGCCCTGGGGAGGGAGAATACAGCGGTGAGGGTGAAGCAAGCGGCTTTTGGGCGGCTTTGGAATCACCCTCACTGTTGGCGGAGATTGCTGGAGAGGCAGACCTCATATTTTGCCATTCACAGGGGGTTATTATCACGCCCCAAACTTGGAAAACGGGCTTACAAAATTTTCAATCGCCGAATCCGGTGCCGATAGCCTCCATAGTACCCCATTCTCGACTCCCAGCGCCCATATGCCAAATTCCGATCTTGGGATCCTACAAGGAGGATTTTCAGTATGAATTTTTTTATAATTTTTTTTTGTAATGAAGCATAACCAAGTCATAAAACAACATCACCACATATCTACTATATCAAAAACTTTAAGTACAATGCGTATGAAAGGGAAATACAATATAATGAGAGTAACAAAAACTCCAAAAGCTCAGCTGCACGCTCCAAGCTCAACGCTGCTGCAACCTAATGCCACCTGTACGCATCTATCATGCATAAGCTTATAGAAAGCTTAGAGGGTGGTGAAAGTGTGTGTAAGGCGAGTGCCAAGTGTACAATATTAGAGTAATGCGAAAATATGCAGTAAGTCTATGAATGCTATCAACTATACCAAAGCTATGTGATGCAAGGCATGAATGTTATCGGCCATACCAAGGCCATGCGATGCAAGGCCTATGTAGCTAAATGTCATATGCGAGATGCAAAGCAAGCGTGCCAGTACTCATTAAGTACACATATCAGTATAGTTCCTCTCTGGATATCACCGGGGTCTAATACACTTCACACTGACTGCCTCCTCCCTAGCTGCACAGTCAAGCAAGTGGAAGAGACCACACTATCCGCCTGACCAGTAATCTGCCAATACCTATCCGGCTCATTGATAGCGAACTCATTTGTGAGCTGGTCAAACTCAGCCTACCTTATAGCCCCCTCACTTGGGCGGATAAGGCCATACCCCCTCCCAACCGATCACAACACAGTGGGAGACGCGGCCTACTGGTATTTGGCACTCAAGCGCTCATGTATCCACTCGGTTTAGACGTTGGAGCATCTCCTGGTACCAAAAAGGTTCTAGGATTTTCACCCAAGGACATCCTAAGTGCCCACAATGCTAAAGCCAATATTTTCGGTATCCGATACGACCATCCACAATGTGCCTGTGGAGGCCACGACCCTGATGTCACTAGGGCGTGCAGTGATCAAGTCACACATATGCGGAATGCATGAGTCACACCGTACAATCATGCAGCAATTCTGCGCGTACCACGCGATCATGTGGGGCACTCCGTCTCATAAGGAGTCTCGTAAATGTTTCAGTCCAACGGCTTTTGCTATGGTCAAACATTCCTCATATCAAGCATACATATGATGCATATGGGCATGAATCATGGAATTATACTAAGCATATTATAAAGTAATGAACTATCCTTATACCGAAGATGGGCCTAGACGGCCTACACATAACCAGTATGGGCCTACCAATGGGCCCAAGGGAGAGTCATAATGCGGACATTTAACCAACATTATTACAATGTGGACGTCAAACCGACATTGCTCTTAAGGCATGGCCAGACATAAAACATCATTACACAAACCATGGGGGAATCGCACATTGCAATGGACCCTAATGACATCCCATTAGGCCTCAACCCATGGGCCTTTGATACATCAAATGGGCCGCATCATATGGACCTTATATAAATCAAGTGGGCTACATCAATGGGCCTTATGTACATTGCAATGGGTCATAACCTCTGGGCCTTGAAATACATCACAATGGGCCTCATAACATGGGCCTTACATTCACATCAAGGTGGGCCTCAACAACGGCTTCATACACATCAAGGTGGGCCTCAACAATGGGCCCTACTACGTCACAATGGGCCTTAACCCATGGGCTCCAATTACATCACAATGGGCTTTGCCAAATGGGTCAGAAATACATCACAATGGGCCTTAACCCATGGGCCCTAATACATTACAATGGGCCTTAACCCATGGGCCCCAAATTCATAACAGGTGGGCCCTGCATATGGGCCTAATATACATAACAGGTGGGCCTTGCACCTGGGCCTACACCTTCCAAAATGGGTCCACTAAATGAACGTCATGGATGAACAACGCATAAATCATGGCATGGCCCACCATCTAGATCATGGTGGACCATGACAAATGGATGGACGGAGTAGATACAATATGTACATCACGTGGGGATCCAGGACTGTTTCCATAAGATGGACGGTTTGGATAACAGGTCAGCTGCACCGTCCAGCACTGGACGGTGTAGATAATACCATACAACATGGTGTGGTTCTCAAAGTGGCCCACCAATAAGATATTATAAATATATTATATATTATATAATATAATATTATATATTACGTATCCTCACTGTGGCAGCAAACTGCCCGTACTCACCGTCCAGATGGGTCTGGACAGTGTATACATTATAATAAAGGTGGGTCTCATGTAGCAATGGCCCACCACAACAATCATATAATATATAATATAATATATTATATGTATAATATATACATATATATATACATATACGTGTGAGTGTGTGAAGCCGTGTAGTGGCAGCGTCCAGAGACGCTGGACGGCTTGAATGAAAGGAAAAAATAAATTTCATATTAATCCAAAACTTATGTACCTAGAAAAGGGTTTCAATGGTAGATGTTCAACACCACTGTTTCCTGCCATGTGGGCCATCCCAAGTGAATAATTTGATCCGTTCACCGTCTTGGCCACCTCAAATGAGGTCAAATAGACTCTAACTAGGACTGTTTTGGATGATGAGGGACTCCAAAGAGGGCCCTAAAGTGCTTCAACAGATGGGTATTAATACCCTTAATACGACCCACTTGAGACTCATGTTTGCCTCAAAATTTGGCACATGGCCTAAAATTATAAGGAGAAGATGGTGGATGGTGTGGATTAAACAAGTTCATCATGGTGGGGTCCACGTGTGGTGGCAGCCCAGTAATGCTTCCACCCTCACCGTCACTGGACAAAAACGTCCAGGGACTTTAACTTTTTTTCTTCTTCTTCTTCTCTTTCTTCTTTTATTTTTATTCTATTCTACTATATGGGGCCTACTAGTGGATAATCCATTCCGTCTATTATATCGACGAGCTCTCTATGAACCAAAGGAGTCCAATGATGGATAGGTCCATCACTTATACACACAACAACATGTATTATAAGGTTCCAACAGTGAGACTTTATTTCCCTTGGTGCGGTCCACTAAGAACTAATATTTCTCTCATTTTTCGACTCATAGCCTAAAACTACATGGGGAAGGTGATGGACGGCATGGATTAAACAAATACATCAAGGTGGTGTCCATGTTTAGGACGCCCCCACCCCACGTCCGTATGGTTGATGTGAGGGGGTGCTCCCACTACCACCATCGGTTGTGGTGTGGTCCACCTGATGGTTGGATTGAGTAAATTTTTGGGTTATACAGCTAAAATGTGCCAAAAAATGGACTTATGGTGTGGATCTAAGAAATACATCAATATAGGTCCCATAAGTGAAAACTCACTCCAAACCTCCCATGCAAAAAAGGTAAGAAATGACGTGGTAGCCCAACCCCTTAGCATTTGTGGTATGGCCCACCTGGGAATCAGATTGGCTTCACATTTCAGCTCAACGCCTAAAATGAGCTAAGGAATGGAATGGATAGCGTGGATTGGATCAATGCATCAAGGTGGGGCCTGCATGGACCGCCCTCTCCAAGGCTTGAGAACCAAGCTAATATTTGTGTTTTAATAGACGTACAGCGTCTATGGACGCTGGACGGTCTGGGCAACCCATGTGCATAAGGTGGGCCTTGCTCAGGTGGGCCACCAAATGGAGGATGGTGTGGGTTTATCACATATATAAAGTGGGCCCCACCTTCAAATGGCTTGGCTAAAATACATGCTTCATGGTGGGGTCCATCCGGGTGGGTCACATGGCCATATCATCACATAAAAATAAAAGACAATGAAAGAGAGAGGAAGAGAGAAAGAAATGGTGGGACACACGTGTGATGGAGGGACCCCGACATTATGGGCCCTCCCTTGCATGATTTAAAACATACAACAAGTGGGTCCCATTTCATATGGGCCCATCGATCAAAATCAACGGTGGAGATCCTTTCTCCACCGAAATAGAAGGTCTAGATGACCCCTTTTTAAGCTAGAAAATAAGCATCATGATGGGGTCCATGGAGAATGGGGCCATCATGGAATGATCATGAGCATCAAGGTGGGCCATCGGCCACACCTAGGGTCCAAAGTGAGATCCTTATCATCAATCGGTAGGCCTCACTTAGCCCCATCATTAAAACATAAAAAATCTATCCTAATAAGCACCCACCGATCGATCTTCTCGGTCCGTTGGAACGCCTGTCTCCTTGTGCTTCACTTTAACGGTGGAAGATAAGAAATGAATGGCTAGGATGAGGGATTTTGGGAGAGGAAGTGAGCCACACAAACTCACTTTTCTATCACTTGAAAAACTATGGATGTCCACACTCTTTCTCTTATTTGTTACTTGGAAAATGGTGTAGAGAAAGAGAGAGAATGGGATGTAAGGAGAGAGAGTGATGGGTGATGGAGTGATGGATGTGAGGTGATGGTGTACTTGACAGCATGGGTGTGTAAGAGAGAGGGTGAGAAAGAGTTGACTTTGGGGTTGCTTTTGGGGATGGGACATGTATTTGACATGTGAGGTGATTGATTAGATTGATTTGACATGTCGTAGAGATTCTTTTGGGATTGCAAACATGCGGTGTTTTCTTTGAACTGAACACTGACCCACATCTCCCTGACAGGTTATCGGATCGGTATGCAAGATGCGGTGTTGGAATCGTGGCGACGGTACGGTTACAATGGTATAAGTCTCGGATTAAGCTGACTCAAATCTACAGGATATGACTTAAGGTTGTGCGTAAATGTTGATTATAAGTCACAGGTTACTGAAATTCGACGGGAATGATCGCAGGAGTTGACGGAACAGTATGGACTAGTATACAGGTCTTACAATTATGGACCCTCCGGCAGAGAGGCTGGTGGTGTCGATAGAGATACTGGATTTACCTCCTGAGCGTATGCCCGTTGAAGGCTCCTCTGGTCGTTCTGATCCTGAGGAGAGCGCTGAGGAGGAAGTGGAGATCGAAGAACGGGTTAAAGGGCTCGTGCCTTCAGTGACGACAGCAGAGGAGCTGTTTAAAATTTGGTCTGAATATCGCACTCGGTCATTTTCACTCTCCTTTGGCCTGGAGAGCTACCCGACCAACCTCCACCCGGGGTAGTTGCGATTTTCCATGTTGCGCTGCAATGTAGTCTCCGATTACCGCTTTGAAGGATTGCTTAGAACTTGCTAGGCAGTCTGGGCATAGCTCCGGGACAGGTTGTACCGAACGGGTGGAGAGACTTGTTCAGTTGTGCAGTGCTTTGGGCCGAGATGTGGCAGCTTGAACTAAGTGTGAATGAATTTCTCCACTTGTACTAAGTGCGGACGCACACTTAGCATCCTGGCTAGTTCTTTTTCTGCGCTTGGCGGAACACTGGTGGGCCCTTAATAACTGACCCTCCTTCATCGAACAAGCACTGGAGGGATAGGTGGTTTTGGGCCCTCGGTAGATGAGAGTCGGCTGAGAAAGGACCTATCCGCCCTTTCATCCATCGAGCTTTTTGCACAGCAGGTAGAGTTGATGTGATCTATTGCCTTTTACTTAGTCACATCTTTACTGAATCACTGACGCAACTTCTCTCTTTTGGCAATACCAAAGCATCCTTCGAAGCTTGACTCGGGCTCTCTAACTCAGATTCAGAGTTTTCAAGCCCTAGGCCCTAAGAGGAGATCTTGTAAGAGGCTTCTCCAACTGGAGCTTCTTTTTAAGTGGAGCTTCGACTCTGCCGTGACCGATGAATTTTTTTTTGTTATATTGACGATTGTACTGATGCTCATCTTTCAAATGCAGACATGTCTGAGACTCGGCCCACTCTTCGCCCCCCGTCTTAAGTCCCAACCCCACCTCGCTCAAGCTCCCGGGCCTCGAAGAGGCAAAAGGCAGTCTCGAAGGGCCTGACAAAGACCGCTCCTTCCTTAACTATTATCGAGGTCGAGGAAGGTAGGAGGTGGCGGAGGCAGGGACGGAGGCGATAGTGACGACCTTTGAGCAGCCTTGGGAGGTTCCCGAGCCAAAGCCGACTGAGGCACCCGTTGCTCAGGGGGACAGAGGAGAGGGTGCCACGCAGGGCGGGAGCAGCTGAGGAAGAGAGGCTAGCCTTCCGCCAGAAGTTAGAAGAGATCCTTCCGTTGGTGAGTCGACAGATGTTCTTGGGAGAGTTCTTCGGCCTTCTGGAGTTGTCTTCCGTGGACAACATGCTCGGTAGGATCGGGACACTATTGCTCGAGGTAACATCGCCACTTTTCTCAGTTATTTTTACTTCAGACTTCCTTTTCCTTTATCTTATCTGAAGAAAGATTTTCCTTGCGCAGTTCGCCCCTTTATATGATGAAGGCCCGCGCCGAGTTATCTGCCTTAGCTAGGCGAGCTGGGGATGCAGAAGCTAGGATGTCAGATGCTGAGGCTCGGTAGTTGTTTGTTGGCTGCTCTTGAGTCGGTCACGCCTGAAAGAGATCGCGTGGCCTCGCAATTGGAAGAGGCCAGGTTGACCTTTGAACAGGCCGTCACGGAACGGGCCTCAACTTTCAAGAAACTTCAGGAGCTTATGAGAGGGCCAAGGCCGCTCTTGTGGCTGCGAAGGTTGAGGTGGTGGAACAGTATCTTTATCTTCAGCCTTTGAGGAGGAGCGGACCCTTGTTTACCAAGAGGGCTATGTGGAATACATCAAGGTGATGAAAGGTGCTTTTCCCCATCTAGATCTGTCCAGCTTCGATGAGGGCGAGTTAGGGTCTGGTGGCGAGGCGACGATAGATCCTGAGGCATACACTTATGACGCCTCTGCTACTGCTCCTGATGTAGCTCCATCAGCATCTCCTGGGTTAGCTCCTAGAGTATCGGGCGAAGCCAAGCCTTAAAGTTAGTGAGGTGGTGTAAAATTCCTTTCTACTCCCCACATCTGCTTCAAGCACTTCAAGCACACCAAGCTTCAGGACCGAGCATGTCAACAGTGGCGAGTATCATCCTTATCCGAGCAGCGATCGTTTGTTATTTTATCAATCCAATATAAATGTAAATAATGTACCGATTGATGTAACACTTTACGGATCAATGAATACATGTTTTTTGCCACTTATTCATGCATTTTACATTTTCTCATGATTCTTCTAAGTGTTTTAAAGTAATCGGGCCGTGTGGACCGCTCCTTGGCGAAGCTAAGGATAGTATATCTTGAAATGCTCGGCATTCCAAGGATAAGGCAAGAGTTGCCCTGTTAGGTCTTTCAATCGGTAAGTACCTGGTCGGACAGTGTTTGCGACAACGTAAGGACCCTCCCAATTGGGCCCCAACGTTCCTGCACCTCTTTCTTTGGTATTTTGAAAAGTCTTTAAGAGGAATAAGTCCCTTGTTCAGAATCGCCTGACTTTGACTCAGGCGTTATAAGATCGGGACACCAATCGTTGATAGGCGGTTGTTCGAAGTCGAACCAACTCCCTGATTTCATCCAGGAGGTCAAGGTTGAGGGTTAACAGCTTTTCATTTTTTTGTTCATGGAATGAACTTACTCGGGCGATAGGTAGACCGATCTCCATAGGGACAATTGCTTCCCAGCCATATGCTAGTGAGAATGAGGTTTCTCCTGTCGCGGTTCGAACTGTAGTTCGGTATGCCCAAAGAACTTTAGGAAGCTCTTCAGCCCATGCCCCTTTGGCTCGGTCTAGCTTGGTTCGAAGGTACTGCTTGTTGTCGAACTTTTTCCTGTTGTTGCAGACAATAGTCCGAGGTATCCCGAACCGACAGACGATGTATTTACAAACAAAGTTTGTGATCTTCTGCTCGGTTATCTTGGCCAGGGGCTCGGCCTCGGCCCACTTGGTGAAATAATCGACGGTGAACTTAGTCTGACCCTTCCCTAAAGGGAATGACCCGATGATGTCGATTCCTCATTGGGCAAAAGGCCAAGGTCCGGCCATTGGCGTTAGCTCTTCAGGTGGCTATCGAGGGATGACGACAAACTCCAGCATTTATCGCAACCCTTAACGAGTTTCCAAGTGTCTTGCTGAATGGTTGACCAATAATATCCTTGCCAAATAACCTTGTGAGCCAGGGATCGGTTGCTCGAGTGATTACGACAGATGTCTTCATGAATTTTACGCAGAGCGTAGTCGGCCTCACTCGGTTTGAGGCATCGCAGGAGGGGCACATAATATCCTTTCTTATACAGCACTCTGTTAAGCATGGTGTAACGGGCGGTGCGATTCTTTGGTCGTCGAGCCTCGGCACGATCATCGGGGAGCTCGTCAGCCCCAAGGTATCTGATGATTGGGTCGACCTAAGATGGCTCGAAATCGATGGGGAGCAGGGTCGAGGGTTCAGTTCCCACGACACTTGGCTCGGTCACGAATTCGATAGGAACGGATTTGGGAATGTCGTCTTTGTCGGTTGAAGCGAGCTTTGCTAGGAGATCATCTTTGGCATTCTCGGCCCTTGAGATTTGGGTGACAGAACATTGGTGGAATTCGACAATCATCTCTCTGGCTTTCGCAAGATAGGCTTTTAGCCTCTCCTTCCTAGCTTGATATACTTCAGCTATCTAGTTGACGACTAGTTGGGAGTTGTTGTATACATTTAAATGAGTGACTCCTAAGTTGGCTGCTAGTCGGAGTCCTAGGAGTAGAACTTCGTATTTTGTTGTATTGTTGGAAGCTCAAAATCCAAGTCTCAAGGTATATTGAATGACTGTGTGATCAGGAGTCTCTAGAACTATTCCTGCCTCGCTTGCCTTAGAATTGGATGAGCCATCCACATAGAGAGACCAAACGGATTGGGCAGGAGGGGAGGGATCAGACGATGCCCCCGGGGCAGTAGAAGAGATATCTATTTGCACTATAACTTTAACGAGGAAATCCGTCATGGCTTGTCCCTTGATCGCTATCTTGGGTTTGTAATGGATATCAAATTCACTGAGTTTAATCGCCCATTTTGTGAGTCGACCTAACGCCTCCAGTTTTTGTAGTATCTGGCGTAGAGGTTGATCGGTCATGACAATGATCGAGTGAGCATGGAAGTATGGACATAAGTGTTGGGATGATATAACCAGTGCCAAGGCCACTTTTTCTAGGGTCGGATACCTCGTATCTGCCGGGACCAGAGCCTTGCTAATGTAGTAAATGGGGAATTGTTTGCCTTCATGTTTGCGGATCAAGGTCGAGCTTATAGCTGTGTTGGATACTGCTAGATAAATCAGTAGAGGCTTGCCTGGCTCGGGCTTAGAAAGTAGTGGCAACGATCCTAAATATTCCTTGAGTTACTGGAGGGCACCCTCACATTCTTTTGTCCAGTCAACAATTTACCGACCCTTCAATTGTTTGAAGAAGGGGAGACATCTGTTGGTAGCTAAGGACACGAAGCGATTTAGGGCCGCCATCTTCCCAGTCAACCATTGAATATCTTTGATCGTCTTAGAGGACTTCATGTCGAGTAAAGCCTTGATTTTTTCCGGGTTAGCTTCGATTCCCCGTTGGCTGACCAAGAATCCTAGGAATTTGCTTGAGACCACGCCAAATGCGCATTTGCTCGGGCTAAGCTTCATCTTATACTTTCGTAGGATAAGGAACATTTCCTCTAGATCGGCTATATGGTCAGTTGCTTTGATGCTCTTGATGAGCATGTCGTCAATGTAGACCTCCATTGTTCGTCCTATGAGTCGAGCGAACTTTTTATTGACCAATCTTTGATAGGTTGCTCCAACGTTTTTCAACCCGAACGGCATCACTTGGTAACAATAAAGAACTTTATCAGTGACAAATGTGGTTTTTAATTTATTAGACTGATGCATTACAATTTGATTATAACCCGAATATGTGTCCATAAAGCTAAGTAATTCATGCCCTGCAGTGCTATCAACTAGCTGATCAATCCGAGGAAGGGGAATGTAACAACCCTAAATTTTGGTGCATTAAAAAAATTAAAATAAATATTTAAAGATTTTATTTTAAATAAAAATAAAAAGAAGTCAATAGTTGAATTGGTAGAGACATTCTTAGTTAAAACAGAAGTTTAGGGATCGATTTTTAATAGTTGAGAAGCTCTAGAGAATAAGGGAGAAGAGATTATAAGAAGGCTCGATCATGTAAGTTCTAATCGTTAGATCTTTTTAATTTTTTATTATGTTGTTAATTTCTTCTTGATCTATATAATGGATGGTGTGGATCATCCTTTATGAAACACTAGTGTGTAGAGTCAATTTTAATAAAGTGATGTTTTTATGATTTCAGATTTGTTTAGTAATATTTTAGGAATAAATTGAATTGATGTAATCTGATTGTGTTAAGATATATCTGTTAGGATCATATGATCCATAAGGACAAAATATATAAAGGTCCTAATTTTCAGATCAATCTAACCATCGGATGGGCCACATTAGTCAGATCTATAAGTGTTTCATAAAGGAATCTTGGATTTTTGCGCAAGTGTTGGTATCACTTGGCGTAGAAGGTTGAGATGGGCCATCGGTGTATGTGTGTTTAAATCCACACCATCCATCTAATATATAAAGGCAAAACATGGTAATACCTCAAGAATCTGGATGATCCAATCATCCGGTGGGGCACCCCAATTAATTATTTGACATTCAATTTTAGGATCTTAAAAAGAAAATCTAAATCTTGATAATTAAATTTTATATAAACATATA
Organism: Magnolia sinica; assembly: GCF_029962835.1. NCBI lineage: Eukaryota > Viridiplantae > Streptophyta > Magnoliopsida > Magnoliales > Magnoliaceae > Magnolia > Magnolia sinica. The sequence goes on along the minus strand of NC_080587.1, from coordinate 67,156,368 downwards.
ATTTTAATTATTTGATCATTTAGGGTTTGGCCACTTAGGATATATATCAAGGTGGGCCCCACCATATAAAATAACTAGATGAATAATAATATTATTGATATAACTGATAGGATCTCTGAATTCAAACCAATCCATTTACCTTGTGGATTCTATACTATCAGACTCAGGTGAGTAACACAACTTGTTTCATGATTCATTAAAATTAAAATAAATCATTTGTAATTGTTTGATTGATTGATATACTAATTTGAGTATTTTGTTATGATAATTGTACGCTAAATTTATATGTGAATATTCTGATCAAGACAACTATGCTAAATATAAAAAATATACATTTACATATCATCCATCATTCATTACATTTACATAATGCATGGTCGATTCTAGGGGCCCTCCCTAAGAGAAATGTCGATCTTGGTAGAGCGTTACCAGATGCGGGCTATGCGCAAACCTACCGAAGGTGGAAGCCTACCCAACGAGTGGATGCGGATTGACGACCTCCAACCTAAGCAGATGGACGATCATCTCATCTGATGCATTCATATCATTATACATCCATTTTTATGTTATTTTAATTGCTATGATTATGAACTATGCTGGATTATTTTATTAAGCCTAGCCAGCTTACATTTTTATTGATGGAAAAATATACAGATGAGCCATTAATAGATGATGTGGCGCAAGAACCGGAAGGATGCACCGTACCTGAACACGATCCATGTAAAACATGACCATACTTATCTGAAGATGAAGTGGTGGCATTAGACTATTTCTGATTACTTGCTAGCATAGTTTGATTGACGTAAAATAAATATTGGTATTGATTTTAAGATTTTAAGAAATTATTTAGATTTAATACATTGAAATAATGTTAGTATGGAATAAACATAATTATAGTATGATGATATAATAAATGAATGATTTTTAACGTTTATTTTATTTTAAGGGTTGTCAAGATTTATATATGCCTGGTTGATTGGGGTTAAGTGTTATGTATGTGTGATTGAAATTATGGTGGAACTTAGACTAAATATAATTATCATCTCTGATTAAATTGATTAAGGAATTAAATTAGTATACTTTGTGTACAAATTACTAACTGAAACTCGGGTCTGAGGGTGCACACTTTATACCCGGATTTTAGGGCGTGACAGAATGGTATCAGAGAGAGAGCTTCTCTAAAACTTAGAATGACCTGTAGGTTATGCACCCCACTAAATTTCATAAATAGTAAACTCTTGAAATTAGAAACATTTCATTAGGATATTCCTCTTAATTGATGTATGGATTGATGAACTTAAAGACCCAAAACTAAGTTCCTATTAATTTTTGTTAAATGTAGACATAAGAATTTAGATTCTCTATACTCTTATTTGAATATAATTTAGATTAAGATGGATTAATATAACGAAAATAAATTTTAAAGATATTTAATCCACAAAATTCTGCTGGACAACAATGGGCAGCAAGAATTACCCAACTTGTAAAATTCATAACTATAAAAGTACTACTCCGATTGAGGCGATTCGAAAGCCTAATCGAAGATAGACAGTCTAAATTAAGATAAAAATAATAATAATATTTGAATCTCATAGTAACTATACCGATCCAGTGAGTTAGTACAGGCTGGTCATAAATTTTGGACAGGACTGACTGCAAGAATTTAAAAAATTTTTGTAGTTAGAATTTTTAGCTAAGATTTTACAGAGACATAGCAAACTTATAATAAGATCTCCAAAAAAGTTTTTAACCTGATCTGAAAATTTTAAGTATAATAAAAGTGATAGAAACAATAGTCATCAAACTGAAAATCAATATGCTCATACTGGCTTTTTATAGATTTAACTAACAGAATTTTTCATTTTAATAATTACCTTTGGTTAAATAAATATTTTTATTTGAAGTACTTTATTTAAAGAAAAAATATATATTAAGTATACACACACACACACACACACACACACACACATAATCTCTACTAAATTTTAAAAATTCCTTATTATAGGATCATAAGTCCATATTTGGTGAAAAAATTTACTTAAAAAAATAAAAATAAATAAATAAATATCAAACTCACTAGAACCTTTTTTCAAGTATAGGGCAACACCTTTCCCAAATTTCAAAGTATGAGAAAATTATTTCTAATTTTCTAATAAATTTCAACATTATAGAGTGAAAATCTGAACTATTTTAGTATCCCTGATCAAACCAGATAAAATTATTGTTCAAAATAATTTCCAAATATTTTTTTGAGTCATGTACATACCTCTGGACAACTCCATAATATTTTATGATGATTCGAGTTGTAAATAAATTATAAACATTTAACTGTAAACGATAGAAACGACTATTGGACAACATGATTTTTCCCCCTTAGCAGCAATGAAAACTTTAATAAAAGTAATAATTTTAATATGATTTTTTCGTTTCTTTTTTCTATTATATAATTAATAGCATACTTTCCAAATTTCAAGTCATTCTAACTTCTGATTCGAATGTTAAAATTCTGTAAATAACATTGTGTCTATGAGTCCAAATTTAAAATATTTCGTTGGTTATTTTGAGAAATGCAATACATAAGATCATTGATTGTTATGATATCTGAAACTTAGAAACCCAACCTATGACCCTATAATATATATTTTTTTAAATTGTCACTCATATTTTGTTAAATAATGAAAATCATCTAATTAGGGAAACTCATAACTAATTAAGTACAAGTCTAATTAAGATGATTCAAAGGCAACATCGTAAATTGATAAAACGAGTTCAAAAGAAAATAATTAAGAAACTAGAAATTTAAAAAATTTTAAACTAAATTTAGTTTTATTTTTAACTGAAAAAAAAAACGTTTATTTCCAGACAACCCTCACTGTCTGAATTTTTAAATTTTCTATAAACCTTGTTTTTTGACAAAATTTTACATACTTATACATTCACTACTAGAAAAATTAAGAGACTAATACAGTGTCTAAAACCATCCATAACATAAGCATGACCAAAGCTATTAAAACAAGAAAATTTTTGAGATGTTAGTTTCTAAATCTCGAGGATGAGATTTTATTTTAAGGGGGGTAGAATGTAACAACCCTAAATTTTGGTGCATTAAAAAAATTAAAATAAATATTTAAAGATTTTATTTTTAAATAAAAAATAAAAACAAGTCAATAGTTGAGTTGGTAGAGACATTCTTAGTTAAAAGAGAGGTTTAGGGATCGATTTTTAATAGTTGAGAAGCTCTAGAGAATAAGGGAGAAGAGATTATAAGAAGGTTCAATCAGGTAAGTTCTAATCATTAAATCTTTTTAATTTTTTATTATGTTGTTAATTTCTTTTTGATCTATACAATGGATGGTGTGGATCATCCATACAATCATTGTATAGGTGTATAGAGTCAATTTTAATAAAGTGATGTTTTTATGATTTCAAATCTGATTAGTAATATTTTAGGAATAAATTGAATGGATGGAATTTAATTGTGTTAAGATAGTTCTGTATGGATCATATGATCCCTAAGACCAAAATATACAAGGGCCCTAATTTTTAGATCAATCTAACTATCGGATGGGCCACATTAGTCAGATCTTGAAGTGTTTAGTAAAGGAATCTCAGATTTTTGCGCAAGTGTTGGTATCACTTGGCGTAGAAGGTTGAGATGGGTCATCGGTGTATGTGTGTTTAAATCCACACCATCCATCTAATGTGTAGAGGCAAAACATGGTAACACCTCAAGAATCTGGATGATCCAATCATCCGGTGGGCTACCCCGATTAATTATTTGATATTCAATTTTAGAATCTTAAAAAGAAAATTTAAATCTTGATAATTAAATTTTATATAAACATATAATTTTAATTATTTGATCATTTAGGGTTTGGCCACTTAGGATATATATCAAGGTGGGCCCCACTATATAAAATAACTAGATGAATAATAATGTTATTGATATAATTGATAACGATCTTCAAATTCAAACCAAACCATTTACCTTGTGGATTCTACACTATCAGACTCGGGTGAGTAACCCAACTTGTTTCATGATTCATTAAAATTAAAATAAATCGTTTGTAATTGTTTGATTGATTGATATAATGATTTGAGTATTTTGTTATGATAATTGTACGCTAAATTCATATGTGAATATTCTGATTAAGATAACTATGCTAAATATGAAAAATATACATTTACATATCATCCATCATTCATTACATTTACATAATGCATGGTCGATCCTAGGGGCCCTCCCTGGAAGAAATGTTGATCCTAGTAGAGCGTTATCAGATACGGGCTGTAAGGCCTGTATCCTAACCCGTACCGTTTTGTAGGCTTTCGCGGTCCTCCCAGTCAGATTCTGGCAACCCTCGACCTGTATCCGACGTTTGCACGTGATCCTAAGCCGAGTCCTGTATACGGAAGTCGGCTCAACTCGAAACTTGTACCCTAGTGAACGCGTCATCGCCGCGGTTCCAACGCCGCGACTCGCGCACCGATCCAATACCCGGGCTAGGAGAGTAGGCCCGCGTTCATTCCGAAGAAACGTCACACATTACGAATTTCAAGAGAATCTCTACGACCCGTCACATCAAATCAAGTCAAGTACACCACCATACCTCAATGCCACCTCACCCTATCCCAAGTACAAAACACCCACTCCCTCTTTTCCACAAGTCAACTCTCTCTCTCTCTCTCTCTCTCTCTCTCTCTCTCTCCTTACCCATCCCTCTTTTACCACAAATTCAAACAAACCCATGGTTTCCCATTCTCATTCCTTACATCACCCATACCATCCATCTCTTTTATCCATTACTCCTCTCCCTCCCTCTCATTTCTATCTTCACTCTCCAACTCCCATGAGAGCTTCCAACGTCCAAGCTCTCTCTCTCCCACAAACAAGTGTGGCCCATATTCCATCTCTCTCACCTCTCATCTCAACCATCAAAACCTCATCATATTTCATTGAGATCGAAGCTATAGCAATTACCTTTCAAAGGAGCTAAAGAAGGGGGCTGATAGGTGGGTGATCCACCATTGATCCTTATTTTAGGGACCACTTGTAGGTGGGACCCATTTTGATGTATGTGATGTAATCATGAGGGACCCATAGTGGCGGGGTCCCTCCACCATCATTTCTCTCTCTCTCTCTCTCTCTCTCTCTCTCTCTCTCTCTCTCTCCCTCCTTGTATGGCGATGATGACGAAGCGGTGTGTGACCCACCTGGTATGTGTGTGTGGCCCACCATGAAGTATATATCTTTATCCATGCCGTCCACCGAGTGACCCACATGGCAGTCTGTTTGGACGGGCCCGAATGAAGGAAAAATACAAATATCAACTTGATCCAAGAGTGTGGCCCACCTAACATGGGACCACGTGTTGTGTATGGCCACCCAAACCGTCCATTCATGTGGGGCCTACTATGATGGATGAATTTTCATCCTGGCCGTCCATCCAGCATCCAGAGACGCTGGACGTTGGCAGCCCTCACTCTCTCTCACACACACACACGTATACAGATATATGTGTGTGTGTGTGTGTGTGTGTGTATTGTTATAGTATATAATATAATATAATACCTTTTGCTGGTGGGCCACTTTCACGTGGAACCCACCTTTATAATAAAAAAATCTGCACCATCCAGACTCATCTGGACGGTGGAATCTGGGCTACCCTTATATATATATATTATATGTCATATATATAAAATATATTTTATTATATAATATTGTATCTCTAGTGGGCCATTCCCATGTGGGACCCACCTATATCGTGTAAATCACCACCATCCAAAGAGGTCTGGATCCCCGCCTCTGATGTGTGTGTGTGTGTGTGTGTGTGTATAATATAATATTTAGTATTATATATACACATATAAATATATATTATATAATAGAGGTGGGCCACTACATGGACCGCACCATGATGTATGATTTTATCTGCATCGTCCAGTTGTTGGACAGTGCAGGTAACCTGATCTCCAACCGTCCATCCCTCTTGCTGGGACGGGCAGGAGCTTTGAGTAGCCACCTTGGTGACGTGCTGGGTACAGCACAGCCCCACCACTGATGCGTGTGTTGCATCCAAACCATCCATTCATTTGGTGAGTTCGTCCTAAAGGCTTGAGACTAAAAACAAGAAAGATCCAGTTATCAAGTGGACCACACTACAGCAGACAGTGGGTTTGACCGTCTACCATTGAAATCCCTTTTGGGATTACAGAAGTTTTGAACCAATATGATTTTTGTCTTTCCTCTAAATCCAGGTCTTCGTGACCTTATGAACAGACTGGATGGGAAATAATCCCTATGGTGGGGCCCACTGAAATTTAACGATGGAAATCTTTATTTCCACTATTATTTGTGGTATGGTCCAGATGATCCTTTGGATATGATTTTTAAATAATGCTCTAAAATGATCTCTAGTAATGGATGAAGGGTGTAGTTGGTACGGCCCATTGGTATGGCCCATTTGATGTATTTGGGGCCCACTTGATGAGGCCTGATGAGATGTATTTGAGGCCTATTTGATATGACCAATTTGATGTATTTTAAGCCCACTTGATAAGGCCCGATATGATGTATTTTGGGCCCACATGATGCGGCCCATTTGATGTATATGAGCCCATTGGAGTGACCCACTTAACTCGGCCCATTCGACTCGGCCCATTTGTTTCGGCCCATTTGATTGGCCCAAATGATTTGGCCCATTTGCACCGGCCCATTTGATTCGACTCGTTGATACGGCCCAATGTTATATACATTGGCCCATGGGTCGTGGCCCTTGGTGATGTATATTAGGCTCATGTATGCGGCCCGTCGTGTTGTGTGTATTGTATATCTATGCCGTCCATTTGTATGGTCCGCAGTGATGTATTTGTCGCCCATATGATGGGGCTCAATGTGGTATATTGCAGCCCATCCATGAGACCCATCATGATGTATCTTTGGCCCAGGTGCAGGGCCCACCTGTTGTGTATATGAGGCCCGTGTGATGAGGCCCATGTTGTGTATTTGAGGCCCTGGTGCAGGGCCGACCTATTGTGTATTCAAGGCCCAATGTGACGTGTGATTTTGCCATGATGTATATAATGATGTTTACGTGGGCCACTCCTTGGGAGCAATGTTGGTTAAATGTCCACATTGATGGGCAATGATGGTTTAATGTCCACATTGTGACCTTCACTTAGGCCTTGTTAGGCCCATTCTCATCGAGGCCAATGATCGATCGAGGCCGATTATCATGGCCGATTGCCGATTTCGATTTTCATAGTCGATTGTCGATTCCGAATGTCGTGGCCGATTGCCGATTTCGATTTTCATGGCCAATTGTCGATTCCGATTTTCATGGCCGATTGCCGATTCTGATTTTCATGACCAATTGCCGATTGTCGATTTTCATGGCCGATTGTCGATTTCGATTTTCATAGCCGTTTGTCGATTCCGATTGTCGTGGCTGATTGCCGATTCAGATTTTCGTGGCCGATTGTCAATTCTGATTGTCGTGGCTGATTGCCGATTCTGATTTTCATGGCTGATTGTGGATTCTGATTATCGTGGTCGATTGTCGATTCTGATTGTCGTGGCCGACTATCGATTCTGATTGTCGTGGTCGATTATCAAGGCCGATTCCGATTATCGAGGACGATTGTTGAGGTCGATTCTGATTCTGTTTGTCGAGGCCAATTCCGATTATCGAGGCCGATTGTTGAGGTCGATTCCGATTGATAAGGCCCAATGTGGGGTTTATGCGGCCCGTATTTGAGGCCCATTGTGATGTACATTCAGCCCGTGTTTGAGGTCCAATGTGATGAATATGCAACTCATATTTGAGGCCCATTATGATGTGCATTCGACCCATGTTTAAGGCCCAATGTGATGTATATGCGGCCTGTATTTGAGGCCCATTTTGATGTGTATTCAGCCCATGTTTGAGGCCCAATGTGATGTATATGTGGCCCGTATTTGAGGCCCATTTTGATGTGTATTCAGCCCGTGTTTAAGGCCCAATGTGATGTATATGAAGCCTATGTGATGATGCACATTGTGATGCATTTGAGGGCCAGGCGATGAAGCCCATTGTGATGTATATTAGGCCCATGTGAGAGGCCCATCGTGATGTGTATTAAGCTCTTAAGTGAGACTCATGGTGTTATATATTAGGCTCTTGTGTGAGGCTACGAGTCCACTATATGTTAGGCTCTATACGGGTCATTCCTTGGGGGCAATGTTAGTTAAATGTCCACATTGTCGAGGTCGATTGTTGATGCCGGTTATTGATACCGATTATGAGTATATGACAATATAGCATCATAATACATGCTCATACGCATCATCTGTATGTTTATTGTGAGATGTGATTGATCATTGCATACATCATAGTACAAATGATTTATAGGACTCCTTGATAGGTGGAGTTATCCCACATGACCATACGGTATGCATAGGATTGATGCATGATTGGACTACATTACTCATGCATCTTACATTATGTGATAATGATTATTATATGCCCTAGTGACATCAGGGCTGCGACCTCCATAGGCATGTCGTGGATGACTAGATGGGACACCAGAAACATTTGGTTTGAGCATCTGAGCACTTTGGATGTTCGTGGGTGAAAGTTCTTAAACCTCCGAGGCCAGGAGACGCCCCAACGTCGAGACCAAGTGGATACATGAGCGCCTGAGTGCCGGATACTAAGAGGCCGCATCTCTCACTGTGTCGTGGTCGGTTAGGAGGGGGTGTGCCTTACCCGCTCGAGAGTAAGGGGCATGCCTAGGCTGAGTTTGACCAGCTCGTGAATGGGTTCGCTATCGACGTGCTAGGTAGATATTGGCTGACTACTAGCCAGGCGGGTAGTGAGGTCTCTTCCACTTGCATGGTTACGCGTTAGTGGGAGACGATTTTCATGTAGAGTATACTAGACCTCGGTGATGATCCCAGAGATATATAGTACTGATTTGTGGAGTAGGAGTTGCATACTCATTCATTCATTCATTATCCACTCGGGCTGGTAGTGCGTAACTATTTGTTACGTGTACCTTCGCAATGATCACGGTTGGGGCGCACGACTAACCTGAGATCAGGAGTTTACCACATTGAGTCTGACTATCCAAATTAGGTATGGGACTGGTTTGGATAGAAGTCCCTTGTAATGGACCCCATAACTTGTGATACTACGTACCATCATCCTGACTTCACACTCCAGTATAGTCATTCCATTAGCACCGCATATTGCATTACATCCGCGGCATATGATATTTTGACTTACTGTGTTTCTGCATTTATATGGTCTAAATACGGCTGACGGTATTCATGAACTCATCAGAAATTGTATAATACATTGCATCATCGACATATGATATTTGGCTCTTTATGACTCCTCTCTTGCATATCTGATCTGTATTGCGTACTTTGATATCGTATGATTCATGATCTTACCAGTGTTTTCGATCTTGTATGATGATGGCATTGTATTGAATACTTAGCACTTGCCTTGTGCATATACTTACACCACCCTCTAAGTTTTCTATAAGCTTATGTACGATAGATGCGTGCAGGTGATGTTAGGTTGCAGCAGCGTGGAGCTTGGAGCATATAGTTGACTTTTGGATCTTTGATTTTGACATATGTATTTTCCTTTTAGCATTGTATTTAAAAGTTTATATTAGTGGATATGTGATGATGATGTTACCTTTGTGATTTAGGTAAACTTGTAGTTATGCTTATTACGAGTAAATGTACATTGAAAAATCATCCTTGTAGGATCCCAGGACCGGAATCTGACGTATGGACATTGGGAGCCGAGAATGGGGTACTAAGGAGGCTATCGGCACCGGATTCGGTGATCGAGAATTTTGTGAGCCCGGTTTCCGAGTTTGGGGCGTGACATAGGTTATGCCCAAGCCTACTGAAAGGTGGAAGCCAATCCAACGGGAGAATGAGGGTTGATGACCTCCAACCCAAGTAGATGGACGATCATCCCATCTGATGCATTCATACATCATTTGCATCTATATCATTATACATCCATTTTTTTGTTATTTTAATTGCTATAATTATGAACTTTGCTGAGTTATTTCACTAAGCCTGGCCAGCTTACATTTTTATTGATCGAAAAACCATACAGAGGAGCCATTAGCAGATGATGTGGCACAAGAACCGGAAGGATGCACCATACCTGAACACGATCCATGTGAAACACGACCATACTTATCTGAAGATGAAGTGGTAGCATTAGACCATTTCTGATTACTTGCTAACATAGTTTGATTGACGTAAAATGCATATCAGTATTGATTTTGAGATTTTAAGAAATTATTTAGATTTATTTCATTGAAACAATGTTAGTATGGAATAAAGATAATTATAGTACGATGATATAATAAATGAATGGTTTTTAAGGTTTATTTTATTTTAAGGATTGTCAAGATTTGTATATGCCTAGTTGATTGGTGGTAAGTGTTATGTATGTGTGATTGAGATTATGGTGGAACTTCGACTGAATATAACTATCATCTCTGATTAAACTGATTAAGGAATTAAATTAGTACATTTTGTGTATAAGTTACTAACTGAAACTCGGGTCTGAGGGTGCACACTCTGTGCTCGGATTTTGGGGTGTGACAGGAAAAATTATTTTTAGGCAAACTTTATTTAAGTCGGTATAGTTTATACAGACTCGCTACTTCCCATTAGCCTTTTTGACCAACACAACGTTGGCCACCCACTCGGGGTAATATATTTCTTCAATGAAATTGGCTTTAAGGAGTTTTCTAACCTCTTCCTCGATTACAACGTATCTCTCAGGATTGAGTGCACGCCATTTCTGACGGATCAACTTATAAGCTGGGTCAATATTAAGGCGGTGAGTCATGACTGAGGGGTCAATGCTGGGCATGTCTTCATGATTTCGTGCAAAGACGTTGGCGTATCGGCAGAGCAAGGCTACTAACTTCTTCTTTAATAACGTTACCAGGGACGAGCCAATCCGAACAGTCTTTAAAAGATCCGACTCATTCAATGGCACCTGGAAGAGGTCTTCCACGGGCTGGCCGCGGCCGGGAGATTCATCGGGCGGATCTAAGGTCTCGATCATCACAATCTCCACGGGTGCTCACAAGGCGGTAGCGTAACATCGCTAAGCGTCGTGCTAGTCTCCTTTTACCCCACTCTCAGTCGGAAACTTCATGGACATGTGATAAGTTGAGATGATGGCTCAGAGTTGACAGAGAGAAGGTCTATCGAGGATAACATTATAAACCGAAGACTGTTCGATTACTAGAAAGTCGACCATAACAGTAGCTTGATTCAACACATCCCCGGTAGTGAGCGGGAGCCAAATTGCTCCTTCGCACTACTAGAAAACTGGGTAAAGGCTATGGCTAAAAGCCGTAGCTAAAGACCTATGGCTATAGTTAGAGTCCGTAGCACGACCGTAGCCAATGGTGCCATAGCCATAGCTCTTAAAGCTATGGCTACGGATTTAATCTGTAGCCATAGAAGTAATAGCTAAGGATTAAACCTGTAGCCATATTTTTCGTGGCTCTAAAGTATATACAGCTACGGATTACTTCTGTAGCTAAAAGTGGCGAGAACCATAGCAGTAGACTGAAATTAACAATAGCTACGGTTTCTAGATAAAGGGCTACGGTTATTAGCCATAGCTACTACCATTTTTTTTTAAAAATAAATATAATAATGGCATCTCTTGCCGTTGTAGGGCATGCCCTAATAGATCAAATCATATAAGCTAATACATATAAATACTTCATGGCTAAATCATTCATTCATGCAATCAATCAAATACAATCATTAATTCATTCATTCAATCAAATACAATCATTCATTTTAATCCATTCACAAAAGTACAATGCCAACATAATATTTATATGTCTATTTAAAGTTCTCATTGACAGGAAGATCTAATGCCTTCTCACAACCAAATAGCTTCTCAACAATCGCTAGCAAGAACTCCATGGATGTGCCTCTACTGGTTATCAATTTTCCATCAACTAACACCCTATTCTCAGCTTCGCTTTGATTCGAAAGCTTATTGCACATGGCTAAAAATCAATTTCATTATACAAACAATGTAGTTATATGAAAAAGCTATGCCCCGAAACTGAAGAACCAAATTATGGAGAAAGACGACGACCAGATTACATAAAAAAGAAAGACAATACTCGGGAGCATACACTGATCTTCTCATTTCTGAACAAGCAAAATCTGCAACAGCCAAAGACAAAATAAACATTCATCTATTCAAAATACCAACTAATATAGGTATAGCAATACCAACTAAATTTACGAAAACAGAATAAATCAACCATTTAAGCTAAATTAAGATTTCACTCAACCTATGATTTGTCAATTCACTTGATGGATAAAAGTTCAACAGGATGTGTAAAGAAGACAGTCCCCAAGGAAACTTTGTAAAGAGTGTGAGAGAGTAGCAAAAGTATCAGGGAGATAGGTAAAATAAAATTAAAATAATCAAGTATTTCTGATATTTGAAAATCTGTTTGTTGTATTTGAATTGCAGTAGATCTTTTCATATTGACAGTCCATTTTATAATGAGGTCTGGTCCATCGGAATTTTGGAATGAACCCTCATAAAAATGGTTCACCAATCAACATATCTTGCAAAGAAAAGCTAGGGGACATTTGAGAACACTTGAGAACATTCGTGCCACAGTCTTCATTTAAAAGGCAGTTTAACTCCCATCCTACAAAGCAAGGCTAAATAAATTTAACAGCAGCATACCCTAATTGATATCACAAAATGACCTCCATTTTTCAAAACAATATGAGGCATTCAAAGCTAAGATCCTCGCCTGCAGTTGCAAATTGCCAGCTAACCACCTCACGAACCGCGCACTGCTTTCATACTGCAAAACCAAACTTCATCAACATACAGCAAGTGTGCAACATCTATGCTAAAATGCAAAATGCAAAATGTGAAAGACAATCCATATGTCAACAATATATACCTTTAGGTTGCTCAACATTTTCACAGTAGCAGGATTAAAATACAGCTACATAGAAGGAAATTTAGGTAATTAGATAGCAGGCAAAAAAGAAAAAGAAATAGGTAGGAAGTAGGACTAGGAGCTAGAGTCTAATGCACAGTATACTCAGGTAGGTAGTGTCATGCCCCAAACCTAGGGACGGACAGCTTCCGTGATGCCCCAAATTCAGCACTCGACTTTCATATACCAAGTCCCGAGTTCGGCGCACCACAAGGAAGATTTTTAACTGAATTTTTTTTTGGTATATACATATAATAATACCTAAGCATGAAGATCCATGATTAAAATACCAAGCAACACTCTCCATTATAAATCCTGATGGTTACAAGTACAATGCTTTCCAAAGGTACACCACGTCAACATTGCCAAATTGAAAAATAGATGCAATGTATCAAGAAAGCAAAGTCTTCCAAGCAACTCCAGCCCTAAAAAAATGGGAAATAGGAGACTTAGGAAAAAAGCCTAGTGAGTACACACGTGTGTGCAGTGTGTCCTACATACAAGCAAGATAAAAATGTTACAAGGAAATCATACCACAGCCATAACCATATTACATGCATCCGTAATCACATCATCATCATCATATTGTCATGCCATAATTTTACAATATCGGAAATACTGACAAGTCCATGAGTCATACAATATCAGAGTATGCAATATAAATCAGTTATGCAAATGAATAGTTATAAAGAGCCAAATATCAGATGTCGAGGATGCAATGCAATATACAGTTCCTGATGAGTTCACGAATACCGTCAGCCGTATCTAAATACCAAAACATAGTAACTCGAAATGCTAAATGTTACTAATGCAATGCAATATGTGGTGCGAATGAAATGACTATGCTGGAGTGAAGTCGGGATGATAGTACGTAGTATCGCAGACTATGGGGTTTATCACAAAGGACTTCTATCCAAACTAGTCCCATACCTAATTTGGATAGTCAGACTCAATGCGGTAAACTCCTGATCTCAGATTAGTCGCGCGCCCCAACCGAAATCCTGACCATTGCGAAGGTACACGTAACAAATAGCTGCGCACCACCAGCCCGAGTAGATTGTGAATGAATAAATGAATGAGTATGCAACTCCTGCTCAATAAGTCCACATATCATTACAGTTCATCTCTGGGATCATCACTGGGGTTTAGTATACTCCAAATGACACTGTCTCTCTTCCAGCAGCACAGTCCAAGTGAGCATAAGAAACCTCAATATCCGCCTAGCCAATAGTCTGTCAATACCTATCAGGCACGTCGATAGCAAACTCATTCACGAGCTGGTCAAACTCAGCCTAGTAATACCCCCTACCCTCGGGCAGGTAAGGCCACACCCCCTCCCAACCGACCATGACACAGTGGAAGACGCGGCCTCCTGGTATTCGGCACTCGGGCGCTCATGTATCCAATCGGTCTGGACGTTGGGGCGTCTCCTGGCCTCGGAGGTTTAGAAATTTTCACCCAGGGACATCTATGGCGCCCGTATGCTAGAACCAAACATTTCCGGTGTCCCATCTGACCATCCACGATATGTCTGAGGAGGCTACGGCCCTGATGTCGCTAGGGCACACAATGCAAGATGCATAAGTCATACAATACAGTCATGCATCAATCCTACGCATACGGTGCACTCATGTGAGATAACCTTCGCCTATCAGGGAGTCTCATAACAATCTGCCCAACGACATATGTAATGGTCAACCACATCTCATAACAAATATGCAGATGATGTGTATGGGCATGTATAATGATGTTATGCTGTCACATACTCATAATCAGTATCAATAACTGGCCTCAACAATTGGCTTTGACAATGTGGACATTTAACCAACATTGCCCCAAAGGAACGGCCCACATAAACATCAATACATACATCATGGTGAAATCACACATCACATCGGTCCTCAGATACGTCGCTTTGGGTCTCACACAAGGGCCACACATTCATCGCATTGGGCCTCACTCATGGGCCGCATATACATCACATTAGGTTATATCATATGGGCCTTACACATCGCAATGGGCTTCGTCACATGGGCCATAAATACACCACATCAGGCTTCACGACCCATGGGCTTCAACTACACAATAAGTAGGCCCTACACATGGGCCTCAAATATATCACAATGAGCCACAACCCATGGGCCTAAAGTACATCTCAATGAGCCACAACCATGGGTCTCAAATACATCACATTGGGCCTCGAATACATTGCAAGTGGCCTCAAATCTATTTCACAGGTAGGCCACATACCTGGGCCTAATACACATCACTATGGGCTACATCACATGGGCAGGAAATACATCATAATGAGCCTCATCATATGGGCCGAAAATATATCTCAATGGGCCTATGATCAACCTGTCACAAGTCCTAAGTTCATGTACCTAGGAAGTTACACCATCGGCATAGTCCATGAGTCTGAGTAATCACACAATTTCTTATATGCCCACATGGTCTTATGACCACTCCATTATCAGAAGTCCGTATGGTTGAGTGGCCACACAAATGTCACTCTACTTGTCATAATAAGGGACTTAAGGTGAGATGGTTACTTATTATTATTATAATTATTATATCATATTTCGCATAATGGGGTAACAGCTTTACTAAATTTTCACGTAGCCAGGCGGCCAGTACCACAATTTCATATAGTTTAGTAGTCACCAAAGCACTACTTGATCATATGGTTGGGATACACCTTCCCCACATACTCACATGATTTACGACTATCCACGTCACGCATGATCACAAGATTTATGAGCTACATATTCAGCACCATCTTGTCAAATCTAGTTATCATTCATCTCGTCAGTGATCATATGGTTAATGGCCACAACAATCATAAATCTACTTAGACAAGTAGTCACACGGTTGCCTCAATTTTCATACAGTTAGGTGGGCTATAAAAATCAAGCACTCACATGTGGTGGTCCACACAACTTCCACCAACCCACACTACTAGTTGGGCCACCCAAGATCCCAAATTCCTACAGTGTAGTGATCCATATGATTCCTACCAACTGGCGGACTAAATGAGGAATAACTATTACAATAGGCACCATGAAAACAACTTAGATTGCAGTAAATATATAGGAAGCCCTACACTTTAAAATAATCTAATCAAAATAGATGAATGGCTGGTAAAACATGTATATTAGGTGGTCCATGATCAGTTAAAAGGAATAGATGGATAGATTTCTCACAAACATTACTGCAACTCTAGAAAATATTTAACGGTGGACAAGTAATCAATATTACTCCTGTGGCATGAGATTTGGATCTGACTAGTCTATGGAACCATACCCTAAAATGATGAGAATAAACCAATGAAAGGCATAGATCTGCATCATACTACAAGTAGAGTCCATGGTCAAGGAAGTATATCAGCATATAAGGGCACACTTGAGCCTGAGAATTTTCAATGGTTATTACACTGTTTTTACTTGTAGCATGGCCTGACCTACCTAAAATTGAGTTTTACTTCATCTTGTGTCCACGAGCAGGAGGTGGGCTCACTTCCCAAGTGACTAGAAAATATATAGGTAGTGTGGGTATACAACACATGCACCTATGTGGGCTTCACATGCATCGCATTATGTCCAGGGAAGCTTTCATTGGTACGCATGCAATTCCCTTTCCTTATTATTATTATTATTATTATATTTTGTATAA
Source organism: Magnolia sinica (assembly GCF_029962835.1). Taxonomy (NCBI): domain Eukaryota; kingdom Viridiplantae; phylum Streptophyta; class Magnoliopsida; order Magnoliales; family Magnoliaceae; genus Magnolia; species Magnolia sinica. Next base: position 67,139,670 of record NC_080587.1, on the reverse strand, counting down.
TTGTGGGTCCCATTGACATGGTGGGGTTCACCTCATGAACAATTCATATAACAAGCAACATCATAGCTGATATCACCCACTAGATGAATGACATGGATATAAGGTACATACGTCGAGTGGGACTTATAACACATGGATGGTCTAATGATGGATGACTGGGATGTAAAATATATGTAACGAGTTGGCTCCACGATCTAATGGCTGACCCAACTTTGGTGGCAGTCACACATCACAGTAGAACTCAAATGATTTAACAGTAGGGAATTTTATTCCCACTGTTTCTTATAGTGTGGTCCACCGAAGTTGTGGATCTGCCTCATTCCTTTACTCATGACTTAAAATGGTCTGAAGGAGTGAATGAATGGCCCAGATATACCTTTCATCACAAAGGTGGGCCACAGAAAAATCTAAGTATTTTGTGTACAATTTCCACTGTCCAAGTGGCATGGCCTACATGAACTTCTAATCGGCCTGATTTTTGGGACCATACAATAAATGGTGCTAGTAAGATGGATGAATGGTGTGGATTTAGCACATACATCATGGTGTGGCCATGATCGGCCCACAAAATTTTACCCCAAATGTGGACGTCCAGTGAGGACGTCACTTCCTCACACCATTATTTTATTTTGATATATTATTATTATTATTTGTATATTTTCTCATCAAGGTAGTCACTTGAGAGATCCAGTCCATCCATTGTGTGTGTCCCACTTGGTGGAGGGGTCAGTCTAAGTTTCAGATGCATCAAAGTTTTAGGTGGGCCCCAGAAAGTACTTCTATATGTCTTAGCATGTCTTTACATGATTTTTGATGGTGTGGGCCACCTGAGTTCCGTGTATGGTTGAAATTTGGGGGTGGCCCATTTTTAAAGGGGACCTATCAAATGCACGGTGCTGATGTTCGACATACATCAAGGTGGGGCCCACTTTCTTCCAGCGTCAACAACAGACGCTGCTTGCTGCAGTGTCAGACGCTGACAGCAACAGCGTCAGGGCTGTTTGTTTGTTTGTTGTTTTTTTTGTAGGTGGGGCCCACATCAAGACGATTCATTCCGTTTACCAAGTTCCCTCGCTCGTGACGGGTCGAATAAGCCTATATTCAATATGTTTTGTCACACAGAAATATCATAGTGGGCCCTAACAGTCTACCATTATTAAAAATAATCCTTTTTATGGTGTGGCCTACCAGAGATTTGGATCACTCTGATTTTTCAGCTCAACGCCTAAAATGATCTGAAAGATAGAAGTCCTTTGTGATAGACCCCATAGTCTGCGATACTATGTACTATCATCCCGACTTCACTCCAGCATAGTCATTTCATTCGCACTACATATTGCATTGCATTAGTAACATTTAACATTTCAGGTTACTATGTTTCAGTATTTAGATATGGCTGACGGTATTCGTGAACTCATCCGGAATTATATATTGTATTGAATCCTCGACATCTGATATTTGACTCTTTATAACTCTTCATTTGCATAGCTGATTTATATTGCATACTTTGATTTTGTATAACTCATGGACTTGTCAGTATTTCTGATATTGTATAATTATGGCATGACAATATGATGATGATGATGTGATTATGGATGCATGTAATATGGTTACGGCTGTGGTATGATTTTCTTGTAGCATATTTATCTTGCTTGCATGTAGGACACACTGCACACACGTGTGTACTCACTAGGCTTTTTGCCTAAGCCTCCTATTTTCCTTTTTTTAAGGGCTGAAGTAGCTTGGAAGACGTTGCTTTCTCAATGCATTGCATCTATTTTTCTATTTGGCAATGTTGATGTTGTGTACCTTTGGAAAGCATTGTACTTATAACCATCAGGATTTATAATGGAGAGTGTTGCTTGGTATTTTAATCATGGATTTTCATGCTCAGGTATGATTATATGTATATACCAAAAAAAATTCAGTTAAAAATCTTCCTTGTGGTGCGCCGAACTCTGTTCACACCCCAAGTGCAGGGTTGTGATGTAGTAATAAACTCGGTAAGACCGAGGTCGAATCCACAGGGACTGAAACCTGTACGTTATCTGAAATAACCAGATCTAGAACTAGACTAAGATGTGATCTGACCCAAATAAAATTTAAGGAATAATTGTGGAATAATTATCTAAAACTTAAGGAATTCAGAGGAAGGAAACTAGGGATTCAGAGGATCCACTTGTAGAGATCAGGGAGATCTTATGCCTGCTTCAAGAATTATGGAAATTGAACTGAACTTACTTGATTTAGTTTTCAAGAGATGAAAGATATATAAATTAGAATGGATTTCATCATCAAACCATGCCCAGGAGACAGAGCAAACAACAAAATTAGACTAATTACCAACCAATCAACAATGCATGGAAGTTAGGAAGGATTCCGCCATCCGACCATGCCCAGGAGACTATGGTGAACAACAGTGCTTCCTGACGTCATGAACATCAAAAGGAAAAAGAAATACTCAAAATCATCGCAGATCCATTGTAATTTCAGTCACAACAAACCCTTAAAAATAACTAAAAGTATTCTTTTTAATTTGAACAAAAATTAATATCGGTCCATCTAAACAATAGGCACAAGCAAAGGTTCTCCCATCAGACTACAAGCTTCACCTCTTAGCCCTAGCTAAGAGGTTTAGCCACACATGGATGGCCTGAACCTAAAACAAATACAAAGGAAAAGAAAAACGGAACAAAAAGAAAAGGAAAGAAAAAAACACTTAAGGCTTTTTCTCCCACTCACGTTCCAGCCTTTTCACGTTCCAGCAGCCCCCTCACGTTCCAGCCTTCAGATATCCCTCCAACCAAGCTCAGCTCACGTGCCACATTCCAGCCTCAAAGCCTCCTTGTTTCCAGCTCCTCAGCTGCCTCCCCTAGCCGAAAAAATGATCCTCCTTTTTTTTTGCATGCTTCCTCCTTCCCTCTCTTCCTTTCTTATAGATGGTGGTCTTGTGCATGGAGAAGCGCTGGAGCCTCATACCGTAACCTCTGGTCCTGCGTATCCAGCCAGTCCGATTACAACCTCTCTTTCGAGATCAGCGAGAAACCTGCGCAGAGGACCCGTGTTCAACCGTGTTTAACACCATAGCCGATCCGTTTCGAACATCTAATCCATTCGCACTTCTTGGTGATGGTCAATTGCCTCAGGGGAAGGATTTGGGCAGCTAGGATCGTCAGTCCGATCCTCACCCAGATTGCAGAACGGCCCGGAACTATCGGTTGCGCGTAACAGAGCCTGCGCACTTCTTATGCTGTGCTGTCGGTGGAGCCCATGAAAGATGCTGGAGAGGAAATCCACTCCGTCAGTTGGATTCGCCTCGAAATTCCGGTTGGAGATGGACGGTTTTGGTTGTCCGTTGATGCGGCCCACAGAATTAAATCAGCTGCACCTGCTTTGAACGGTTTAAAACAATCTCCTTATGACCCCTGTAGCAGACATGTACATATGTATGGCTGCCCACGGTCAACGTGGTTTTGATTTTTTCGATATCCTCTGCATGATGGATGGATTGGATCACTCGTCTGGATGATGAAAGTGGGCCACTAATGAAGTAGCGGACGGATCGTGCGCAAAGGCGAACAGAGCTTCCGTCTCTGGAAAGGAAACCGACTGGAGTGTTTTGAAATTTTTTTCTGGTGCAGTGCACTGCAAGTGCACTTACTGCAATGCTCGTGCAGCACTCGTGTGGCCCCTCAATGATGGTTATGCAAAATCCAATCCGTCCTTCCCCTTTATCATCTCATTTAAATAGTTGATACCAAAATTGAGGCATATCTAGATATCGTGCGGGCCCCAAAATTAATGGTTTATGGGCTGATTTGAGCGTTGGGCCACTTCCAGAGGGGTCCAATGGCTGAAATTTGACGTGTACGGTTATTTTCTGGTTCTCGAGCCATGAATAAACTTTTGAGCCGAACAGATGATGGAAACCCAGTGATCTTGCATTCTGGCTGACTTTCAGGCCGCTTGAGCCTCAGTTTCTCGATTTTCACAGATCCCTGGCGTGTAATTCCGTTGATCTTGGTCCCCTGGAGTCCGTCCCTTGCCTTGGTGCATTCTGAACGTTAAATCCGTGCTTTTAGCATCCCGATCCAGTCTCAGCTCGCAATTCCACCTTGCAACACAAACATGATTAAAATGGGCTATTCAATGGTACCATGTTTATAAATCTAGGCAATAACTGGGTCTGATATGCAATATTCGACCCTCAACACAACCCCCAACCAGCATTTTGCTAGTCCCGAGCAAAATATGCGAAAAGTAAGTTGAGAATTACGGAACAATTTTTATAAACTCGAGTGATTTTTGCAGAATAATCCAGATGTGAGAATTCTCAGATTCATGAATGCTGGGTACTACTTTCTCCTAGACTCAAGCACACGGTAACTTCATAATTAAGTTCAAAATATTAGTCCGTCAATTAGAACAATTTTAAACATTGAATTTCATGGATGTATAGTGTAATCACGTCTTACCATTAAGGTTCATTTCTTAATTTCATGTTATTATCGGTAAACAAGAAGATAATTCATAATAACCAAAACTTTCCTAACGGATCATCTTTTCATTAATCGTCCTTTGATATATATATTTTTTTCATTGAAATACCGCCAAGGGGAGGAATCAAATCTTCACCTATAGGGAGCAAACCTAAGGTAAAGACTGTACACCTAACTCTTTTTCAAATATCATCCATGGGGAATCGAATCCTCACCTATAGGGAGCAAACCTATGGTAAAGACTGTTCGCCCAATCCATTTAATTTTCCAAGTTGGTTCCTTTCATGTTTAGTGATTACCAAGTCAATCCTTCAATATCGAACTGAAACCTTAATATGCACGCGAGATGTGTCCTGCGAATTCATGTCTTAATCAATGTTTATAAATTCTAGTAATGGATTAACAATTCAAACTTAGCTATGAAATTCAATAGATAACTGAATCCAAGAGTCATAAATTACCAACATCACTTATCTTGTAATTCTAAATCCAAGATGGTTGTCAAAATCACCTCGAATTCACAAAAATGTCAGAAATTTTTTTGAAAAATTTCACAATTTTTGCTCAAGACTAAGAAAACACTGATTAGGAAACCTAATCTCCCACCCCCAACCAAAAATCTACATTGTCCTCAATGTAAAAGAAATAAACATGCAATGCACATGGGACAACGGAAATATAGGAGGAGTGTTGGAAAGATAGTACCTGGATGATGAATCGAGAGACACTTTCCAAGAGATCGCAGCATGGGTGTCGGTCAGCACGAGAGAGAAAGCAACACAAAAATAACAAAAATAAAACCCTACCTATACCACTTTCGTAGGTGCTCTCGATTGCATTTAGCGTATGCAACAAGCCTTTAAACCCCTAGGTTGCCCCTAGTGGACGAGTTGTAGTCTCGTGAGGGTTTGCAATAATGTTACCCACAAACATTGAACTAACTAATGATAAAAACAAAATGAAATGAAGAGCTGGGTTGCCTCCCAGGAGCGCTAAGTTTATCGTCTTCAGCCAGACAAATAAGACAACTACCCTAGTCCTATGAAAACAGGAAACCTACCTATACCTCCATCAGACTAGGAGATCAATCCTGGTAAACAGGATCAGTCAGAGGCATGAACATGTCCTCTGAATCAAATTTCTCGACAAATGGTTTTAATCGATGTCCATTGACTTTAAACTCCTTGCCATTGTCGGGATCTCTAATCTCAGCGGCCCCATGAGGAAAAACAGTAACAACAATGTAAGGGCCGATCCAACGAGATCGAAGCTTACCCAGAAAAAGATGTAATCGAGAATTGTACAAAAGGACCTTCTGACCAGGCGTGAATGATTTTCGCAAATTGTGTTGGTCATGAAATGCTTTCAACTTGTCCTTGTAAATTCTCGAATTATCGTACGCATCATTCCAGATTTCCTCAAGTTTATTCAATTGAAGTTTGCGTAGCGAGCCAGCGTTGTCCAGATTGAAATTAAAATTTTTGATCACCCAGTACGCTTTATGTTCCAGCTTCACAGGCAAGTGACAAGCTTTCCCATAGATAAGTCTAAAGGGAGACATTCCAATGGGGGTTTTAAAGGCAGTACGGTATGCCCATAAGGCATCGATCAATCGGATTGACCAATCCTTACGATCAGGGTTAACCGTTTTCTCTAAAATGTGTTTAATTTTTCTATTAGAAATCTCAGCTTGCCCACTTGTCTGTGGGTGGTACGGGGTGCTCACCTTATGAGAGATACCATATTTCTTCATTAAGTTCTCGAATGATCTATTACAAGAGTATGAGCCCCCATCACTAATGATGGCTTGAGGCGTTCCGAATCGAGAAAGGATGTTTTCTTTTAGGAATTTAATGACCGTGCGATGGTCGTTAGTTCGACACGGAATCGCTTCGACCCATTTAGTGACATAATCCATGGCGAGCAAAATGTACAGATTTCCAAACGATTAGGGGAATGGTCCCATGAAATCGATGCCCCAGCAATCAAATGCTTCAATGATAAGGATGGGATTCAAAGGCATCATATTTCGACGGGACAATGCTCCCAATTTCTGACAACGCTCATAAGCTTTGCAAAACTCATGAGTATCCCTAAATATAGTGGACCAGTAAAAGCCACACTGCAGAATCTTGGCCGTGGTCTTTTTAGCAGAAAAGTGACCACCACAGGCCTGTGAATGACAGAAGGAGATGACGCTCTGATGCTCATCGTCTGGTACACATCTCCTTAGGATTTGGTCTGGGTAATATTTAAATAAATAAGGATCATCCCAGAAAAAGTTGCGCACCTCAGTGAAGAATTTCTTCTTATCTTGCGCAGTCCACTGTGTCGGTATGGCACCTGTAGCAAGATAATTAGCAATATCAGCAAACCAAGGTGAATGGGAGACTCTGAACAGTTGTTCATCAGGGAACATGTCGTCTCAAGGGAATCAGAGGTATGAAGGCGAGAAAGGTGATCGGCCACAACGTTTTCTACTCCCTTTTTATCTTTAATTTCCAAATCAAATTCTTGGAGTAGAAGGATCCATCGTATCAAACGGGGCTTAGAATCATTCTTAGAGAGAAGATACTTAAGTACCGCATGATCTGTGTAGATAATAATCTTGGATCCGATCAAGTAGGACCTAAATTTGTCCAAGGCGAACACTACAGCTAAGAGTTCCTTTTCCGTAGTCGAGTAGTTCACCTGGGCAGAATTTAAAGTTCTACTTGCGTAATGAATGACGTAGGGCCTCTTATCTTTTCTCTGGCCTAGGACCGCCCCAAGAGCATAATCAGAAGCGTCGCACATAAGCTCAAAAGGAAGGTTCCAGTCGGGTGGCTGCATGATAGGTGCAGTGGTTAACGTGCCCTTAAGCTTGGTGAAAGCTTCCTGGTTGCTCAGTCCACTCGTACGGAACATCCTTTTGAAGAAGATTACATAAAGGACGAGAGAGGAGACTAAAGTCCTTAATGAATCGCCTGTAAAATCCTACGTGTCCTAAGAAGGATCGCACGACTCTGATGTTCTTGGGTGGAGGTAGGTTAGAGATAAGATCGATTTTTGCCTTGTCTACCTCGATTCCTTTGGACGAGATGATATGCCCAAGGACAATTCCTTTCTAAACCATGAAATGACACTTCTCCCAATTAAGTACCAAGTTATTTTCTTCACATCTTTTCAGCACACATTTAAGACTTTCCAAGCACTTGCTGAAAGATGGACCGTAAACAGAGAAATCATCCATGAAGACCTCTAGATATTGCCCCACCATATCAGAAAAGATACTAAGCATACATCGCTGAAAGGTGGCAGGGGCATTACATAGTCTGAATGGCATCCTTCGGTAGGCAAAGGTGTCGTAGGGACATGTAAATGTGGTCTTTTCCTGGTCTTCAGGGGCTATCTCTATCTGGTTGTAGCCCGAATACCCGTCAAGGAAACTGTAATAGGAATGACCAGCTAACCTTTCCAGGATCTGATCAATGAATGGCAAAGGAAAGTGGTCTTTCCTCGTGACGGTATTCAACTTCCTGTAGTCAATGCACATTCTCCAACCAGTAGTGACTCTAGTTGGCATGAGTTCATTATTAGCATTGGCTACGATGGTGATTCCGGACTTCTTAGGGACCACTTGAGTTGGACTCACCCATTGACTATCAGATATAGGGTATATGATACCCACGTCCAATAGTTTAAGAACCTCGGCCTTAACCACTTCCTTCATGTTTGGATTTAGTCTACGTTGTGGTTGCCGAGCGATTTTTGCATTATCCTCAAGATATATGCGGTGAGTACAAATCGAGGGATCGATTCCCTTGAGGTCCGCTATCGTCCATCCCAGGGCTCCTTTATGCTCAATGAGAGTAGATATGAGCATACTCTCCTGTTCTTTCTCCAGGTGGGCAGAGATCACCACCGGGTATGTTTCATCTTGACCTAAATAGGCATATTTCAAACCAGAGGGCAAAGGTTTTAGGTCAAGCTTCGGTGGCTTAAGGTTGGACGATAGAGGCACTACATCGGTTTGTGGCAATTCTTCAAATTGTGGCCTCCACCGGTTAACTTCAAGTACCGGTGCAGTATCAAGCAAGGCGCACGTCTCCCTAATCATGTCATCATCAAAATCATGGGAGTGGGCCAGGCACGTCTTTAGATGGTCAGAGGACAAGGTCAGAGGTGTCGTATCTTTCATGAAAGAGTCAATCATGTTAATGTCGTGGAAATCGTCATCCTCCTCTAAGTTTCTGCCGTTATTGAAAAAGATGTTTGACTCCAATGTCATATTCCCAAAAGACATAGTCAGGACACCATTCCTGCAATTGATATTGCATTTGACGTGGCAAGGAATGGGCGACCAAGAATGACGGGAATCTGAGTGCTCATGTTATTGATGGGTTCGGTGTCCAGGATGATAAAATCTACAGGGTAGTAAAATCTATAGACTTGGACTAACACATCCTCAATTATCCCTCTTGGTACACGAATAGAGCGATCAGCAAGTTGTAGTGTGGTTAGGGTGGGTTTTAATTCACCCAAACCTAACTGTTTGTATACCGCGTAGGGAATCAGATTTACGCTCGCTCCTAAGTCAAAAAGTGCGTGATCAATTCGATGGTTCCCGATTACACATGATATGGTTGGGCTACCGGGATCTTTGAATTTCTGCGGCACGTCTTGCTTCAGGATGGCACTTACTTTCTCAGTCAAGAAGATTTTCTTTTGAATAATTTTCCGTCTTTTGGTCGTGCATAAGTCTTTCAAAAATTTGGCATATGAAGGAATCTGTTTCACGACATCAAGTAGAGGAATGTTGACTTTCACTTATTTCAACACCTCTAGGATATCCTGAGAGTTAGAGAGAGGTTTTGGTGAAACCAACCGTTGGGGGAACAGAGCAACTGGCTTCTCTAGAAGTTTCGGTTTTAATTTTTGTGGGGCATCACTGGATCCATCATTGTTGTCCTCTTCTGGTTCTTGAGGCTTTTCGAGCCTAACCGGAAGAGTTTTATCAATGATCTTTCCACTCCTAAGAGTGGTGATGGATTTAGCGTGCCCCATCTGATTTGAAGAGCTAGGATCATTAATCTCGTACTGCGGTTTAGGATTGGGGAGAGGTTGTGCAGGAAGCATCCCCTTTTCTATAACCGTCATACGAGAGTTTATCTTTTGCATAAAATCTGTAATTTCCCGCATTGCCTGAGCCAGCTCTTGTATGGAATTTTGAACCGGTTCCTCTTGAGGTTTCACTTGATTTGGATTTTGATTGAAGAAACCTGGAGGAGTAGCCGTTTGTCCATTCCTCCAACTAAAGTTTGGATGATTTTTTCAACAAGGATTGTACGTATTGGAGTTAGGTCCAGTAAAAGGTCTTTGATAGTTGTTTACGGCATTGGCTTGTTCATTCAACACTCCTCGAAAGGCGGGTATTGTAGGACAATTTTTAGTTGTATGAATGTTACAATCACAGATGCCGCAAACAATTTCATTAACCTCATCCTTCTTTCCTTCCATGGCCTCAACTTTCCTTATGAGCGTAGTCACTTTACACTTGAGATCATCCTCTTCTTTCAAGAGATATAATCCACTTTTCTCCTTTAATTGAGTCGGCCTAGACGTGGTGTTCGACTTTGGGTAATAGTCCCAAGATTGTGTTTTTTCAGCCAAACTGTCGAGGTAGTCCCATACCTCATCGACATCTTTATTAATGAACTCTCCATTACACATTGTCTCGACCATTTGGCGCATGGAAGATGTCAGTCCATCGTAGAAAAAATTTGTAATGCGCCACGTTTCAAATCCGTGTTGTGGGCATGAATTGACCAAATCTTTGAACCTTTCCCAACATTGGAAGAATGTTTCATCTTCCTTTTGGGCAAAGTTCATGATTGCTTTTCTGAGGGTAATCGTTTTATGATGTGGGAAGAATTTTTTTATGAATTCCCTCTGCATGTCGTTCCATGTGCCAATGGATCTAGGACGCAGTGAATGTAACCACGTCTTAGCTTTCTCTTTTAAGGAAAAAGGAAAGAGTTTCAGCCTAATTGTATCCTCAGATACATTAGGAAAACATAATGTAGCTATAATCTCATCGAACTCTTTCAAATGTAAATATGGACTCTCTGATTCAAGTCCATGGAATTTGGGAAGGAGTTGGATAACTCCTGGCTTGATGTCCATTTGTCCTGTGTTTTCAGGAAAAATCATGCATGAGGGCATACTCACTCCCGCCGGTTGTAGATAATCTCGTAAAGTACGAGGCGGGGGTGCCTGTTGCACCTCATTCTCATCTTGGGTATCCTCCACCCTGGGTGGAAGTAGAGGAGGTTGGTCTTCAGCCATAACTTCAATTAACTCAGGGGATTTCGAGTGGTGTCTAGTCCTGCGATGGATAGTCAACCCCTCAACCAATCCTCTTTCAGTCAAGAGACGTCGAGTGTTGTCACGGGCCCACTTGGGCGTGAAACACTCGCAGCCCTCAATCAAATTCAAAGCCTAATCCTAAGAAAGGAAAAGAAAATCTAAAAAGAAAGAGAGGGAGAGTTGGAAGGAAATTACCAAATTGAAGCCCCTTAAGGACCTGCAAAATAAAACAAAATAAGTTAGATTCTAAAAAGGAGAGGAACAATCCTTTAAAAGAAAGATAGAAGTGAACTAGCTTCTAAAAGAAGAGAGCCCTAAATGAAAGTGGAAATTTCTAAAATAAATTAGGAAAGACCTAAACTAGAAAGTAAATTACTAAAAGAGAACTGAAAAATAGAAAGTAGGGAAGGAGCTTACCGAATTAGAAATTTCTATCTTAAAGGCCTACAAAATAAGAAGGTTAGTTTCTAAACAAAAATTTAAAAAATAAATTAGGAAACAAATTAGATTTTAAAAGAGTTAAAATTAGAAAGTTACTAAAATAAAAATAGAAGGTTAATTTCTAAAAAGGGGAATAAATAACCAAGTTTCTAAAAACAAATAGAGGAAAATTTCTAAAAACTATTTCCTACAAATAGGAAAATACTAGAATTAGAAAAATTTAAACCCTAACTTTAAAAGTGGAAAAAAGTAGAGAAATTATGAAGGAATTACCAATTTAGGAACTTATGTCAGGATCCTACAAAATATGGAAACAAGTTAGTTTCTAAAAATAAAATAAAATAAAAACCTTTAGCGTAAAGTTAGTAAAATCCTAATCCTAACGTAATTCTAAAACTAATTAATTTCAGAAAAACGTAACCGTCAGTCCCCGGCAACGGCGCCAAAAACTTGTTCACACCCCAAGTGCAGGGTTGTGATGTAGTAATAAACTCGGTAAGACCGAGGTCGAATCCACAGGGACTGAAACCTGTATGTTATCTGAAAATAACCAGATCTAGAACTAGACTAAGATGTAATCTGACCCAAATAAAATTTAAGGAATAATTATGGAATAATTATCTAAAACTTAAGGAATTCAGAGGAAGGGAACTAGGGATTCAGAGGATCCACTTGTAGAGATCAGGGAGATCTTATGCCTGCTTCAAGAATTACGGAAATTGAACTGAACTTACTTGATTTAGTTTTCAAGAGATGAAAGGTATATGAATTAGAATGGATTCCATCATCAAACCATGCCCAGGAGACAGAGCAAACAACAGAATTAGACTAATTACCAACCAATCAACAATGCATGGAAGTTAGGAAGGATTCCGCCATCCGACCATGCCCAGGAGACTATGGTGAACAACAGTGCTTCCTGACGTCATGAACATCAAAAGGAAAAAGAAATACTCAAAATCATCGCAGATCCATTGTAATTTCAGTCACAACAAACCCTTAAAAATAACTGAAAGTATTCTTTTTAATTTGAACAAAAATCAATATCAGTCCATCTAAACAATAGGCACAAGCAAAGTTTCTCCCATCAGACTACAAGCTTCACCTCTTAGCCCTAGCTAAGAGGTTTAGCCACACATGGATGGCCTGAACCTAAAACAAATATAAAGGAAAAGAAAAACGGAACAAAAAGAAGAGGAAAGAAAAAAACACTTAAGGCTTTTTCTCCCACTCACGTTCCAGCCTTTTCACGTTCCAGCAGCCCCCTCACGTTCCAGCCTTAAAGCCTCCTCGTTTCCAGCTCCTCAGCTGCCTCCCCTAGCCGAAAAAACGATCCTCATTTTTTTTTTGCATGCTTCCTCCTTCCCTCTCTTCCTTTCTTATAGATGGTGGTCTCGTGCATGGAGAAGCGCTGGAGCCTCATACCGCAACCTCTGGTCCTGCGTATCTAGCCACTCCGTTTACAACACTGACTTTCTTTCGAGATCAGCGAGAAACCTGCGCAAAGGACCCGTGCGTAACCGTGTTTAACACCATAGCTGATCCGTTTCGAACATCTAATCCATTCGCACTTCTTGGTGATGGTCACTAGCCTCAGGGGAAGGATTTGGGCGGCTAGGATCGTCAGTCCGATCCTCACCCAGATTGCAGAACGGCCCGGAACTATCGGTTGCCCGCAACAGAGCCTGCGCACTTCTTGCGTTGTGCTGTCGGTGGAGCCCATGAAAGATGCTAGAGAGGAAATCCACTCCGTCAGTTGGATTCGCCTCGGAATTCCAGTTGGAGATGGACGGTTTTGGTTGTCCGTTGATGCGGCCCACGGAATTAAATCAGCTGCACCTGCTTTGAATGGTTTAAAACAATCTCCTTATGACCCCTGTAGCAGACACGTACGTATGTATGGCTGCCCACGGTCAACGTGGTTTTGATTTTTTCGATATCCTCCGCATGATGGATGGATTGGATCACTCGTCTGGATGATGAAAGTGGGCCGCTAATGAAGTAGCGGACGGATCGTGCGCGAAGGCGAACAGAGCTTCCGTCTCTGGAAAGGAAACCGACTGGAGTGTTTTGAAATTTTGTTCTGGTGCAGTGCACTGCAAGTGCACTTACTGCAATGCTCGTGTAGCACTCGTGTGGCCCCTCAATGATGGTTATGCAAAATCCAATCCGTCCTTCCCCTTTATTATCTCATTTAAATAGTTGATACCAAAATTGAGGCATATCCAGATATCGTGCGGGCCCCAAAATTAATGGTTTATGGGCTGATTTGAGCGTTGGGCCACTTCCAGAGGGGTCCAATGGCTGAAATTTGACATGTACGGTTATTTTCTGGTTCTCGAGCCATGAATAAACTTTTAAGCCGAACAGATGGTGGAAACCCAGTGATCCTGCATTCTGGCTGACTTTCAGGCCGCTTGAGCCTCAGTTTCTTGATTTTTGCAGATCCTTAGCGTGTAATTCCGTTGATCTTGGTCCCCCGGAGTCCGTCCCTTGCCTTGGTGCATTTTGAACGTTAAATTCGTGCTTTTAGCATCCCGATCTAGTCTCAGCTCGCAATTCCACCTTGTAACACAAACATGATTAAAATGGGCTATTCAACGGTACCATGTTTATAAATCCAGGCAATAATTGGGTCTGATATGTAATATTAGACCCTCAACAAACTCGGGACTTGGTGTATGGAAGTCGAGTGCCGAATTCGGGGCATCACGGAAGCTGTCTGTCCCTGGGTTTGGGGCGTGACAGGTAGTGATGTTTATCTCTCACTCTAACTGGGGATTATAGGGCCAAGTGGTTCTAAATTTACCTGATTGGGAACTAGCGAGCTAGGTTGGTAAGTTTTGTCAACTGCATGATGACGAACAATAACTCTAGTCAAATCTTCATCTATAAATATTCTCTCATTTCCAATAGTTCCTCCAAATGTGATACCCACTGGCTTTGGATATGCTTCATATCTCCCCGTAGGATGCAAGTGGCTATATACAAAATTCTTATCCTTCCTTGTACAGTGACAAAATAGATTCTCAGTTGAGTTACAGAATGGCAGTACAGGTAGAAAGAATTTGTTCTACGTACCAGAAGGTGGAAATACGTGGAAAATTGGGCTTATAGCATATACATATGCAGAGCTTCCATAGTAACCTTCAATGTTAGACCAGAATATGTTTAATCCCTTCCCATGAAGAGAAGACCTAAAAACAATTAAAAAAATAAAAAATAAAAAATCAGTCAAGTATACGTTCAAAAATAGAACTCAATCAAGCATGATAATCACAGAATGGTTATAGATTCAATAAAGAACTAATGATTAATGATTAATCTAATATGCCAGCAAAGACTAAACAATCGTTATGGCTAAATCCATTAAACTAATTTTATTTAACCATCCATCTTGAACCTCTTATTCAATGGCAAGGATTTTCAAATCGACCTAATTTTTTTATACGGACACCTCTATGGTGGGCCCATGTGATGAGTAGCTAGCATCTTGCAAAAAATAAGGGGAGAGAAGATCAAAACCACGGGAACCCTCTTCAGTAAGGATTTATTTGGGAGATGGCAAAGGACTGAAATGCAATTCAGGGCAGGCCTGCAAGTACCACACCCAAACTCCATATTTACAAAAACCTTGTGTTCCTCATCAACTCAACTGAGAAACTAAAAATTGAATTTAACATTTTTTCTTTCGTTTTTTTTTTTTACTCAATATTCATGTAGATTAGAGATGGAAACAGTTGAGCTGAGATGGTTCAATATGATCTATCATAACTTATACAAAGTAGGATCTATCAAATAGATGGTTCAAGATGATAATTGGACTTATTTTGTTTATTTGCTCAATCTTGACTGTCCATTTTCCATGTTATTGATCAGATATGCTTGGGATCATTCCTATGGCATGTTTTTTTTTTTCACATGGTTAGTTGTATGAAAGAATGGTTGCTTCAAATTGATGATTGGTCCTCCCATGTGTCCATTAAAAGCTTTGGGGGCATTGCTCACATCCCCATTAAGGAATAGTGTGCACTTTATCGGGAAAGAAAAAGAGTGCTATCTTTTCACGGGATGATACATGCTATTTTACCTTTCAATAAGCTATCTTTTTCAGTCCAAGTAAAATACATCTAGGATCCTTTGTTCCAAGTAAAATACATCTAGGACCCTTTGTTGTCTCTAAACACCCTTCTTCTCTGGAATGCCTCGAGTGAATCATTAAATTTCATGAATAAGCTATAGATACCCAACCTGGGTTTCTTTCCTTGCCAATATAAATAATATGCAAACTATATTTAAAGCAACAAAACCATGATGCTCTGATGGTCGAGAACACAAACCACACAATAATGCTGCAGTTTTCATGCCAGTGGAAAATTCAGATTATCTGCCACTGGCTCCCATCATTTTTTGGTCCACTCGGAGGGTGAAACATTTCAATTTTTGTAGGAATATCAAAATTCATTAAATTAGATTTCATAATAGCCCTTGCATGTTCAAGAAAATGCAGATAATTCAAACTAACACATTTCTTTCAAACACAACTGGTCAACCTGGAGGTTTAACAACGAAACTCAGGACCCGATTAACAAAATTGCCCAAGTTACTCAGCAACTTGCTGTTTAGTTTGGACTGCAAGTCTGCCCATGTAAATAATGTGTCTGAAACCTGATTCACACATAAGCAGTAAGCATTTTCCATCATTCCAACACATACGACAATGTCAGCAAACAAGTAAAAGGCAAACCAAACTGTATAGTTCAGTGATAGAACTTGCCTCCAGCCTATTAGTCAGCAAGTAGTACCGCGCGCCATACTTCTCTTGGAATGTTTGTATCTTTTGCATCATTGCCAAAAACTCCCACACCCTTACTCTTGGAGAACTTCCCCGCATGTATGATTCACGGCAGGATGTCAGAGATAAAAAAAAAACACTCAGGAGTGTAGAAAGTCAACAGACACAACATGGATATACTTATGTGGTTAAAACATTCGAACTATAACACAGCAGTCAATACTGAAAAGGGAAGATGACAGTCATGACACTGCAACAACAAGACATAATTTCACAATCTTTCAAAACTGAAAACCACTACATTAATGTCAATGCTGAGAACAATGACAGAATAGCTAAAAAGATCTAATTATTTAACGTAATCTTTCAGAAATCCAATTGAATGATGAAGTGACACTGCTGGACAGGTTAGATGCCATTTATTCCTAAGAGTGAACGCCACTTCCACGCATCTCAAACAAAGGAGAGGTGTTTGTAGTAATCCAAAACAGAGCAGAGGTAAGTATAAGCACCATATAACAGATGGCATATAACTGTAGTACAGTTGTAAATGATGTTTGAATAACTTGCCTACTCCCAAACCCTAGAACCGCTCTCTCTCTCTCTCTCTCGAATTCTGCAAGATAATGTATTGATTCCTGCAAGCTGGAAAACTTCAAAACGCTTAGATTGGCATTCTGAATTGAAATGGAGGAACCGTCATTTTTCGACAGGATGAGTAGCCACCTTTGCTCGACCAGCAGGTATTATACTGGTTATCCAAAGAATCTTGGGCCTTCGCGGATTATTCATTTCACTTTTGAGCATCAGTTTGTCCAGCTCCTACACGAAGGCCACCCTGTGGTGGTTGCATTTGCCATCAAGTGTACTTATGCAAAGCACTTTGATAAAGTATTGGAGGAAGCTGCTGCTGAGTTTTATCCAGATATAAAATTTATGGAGAGAGAGAGAGAGAGAGAGAGAGAGAGAGAGAGAGAGAGAGAGAGAGAGAGAGAGAGATCCAAACTTAAGAGAGACATCAAGGCCGGTGTTGGGTGGAGCCCTGCCCATCCGAGCACACGTCAGGATGGCACACCTGTGAAATATTTGAGCTTTTGATCAAATGAGATACACTGTTTAGATCCTCTAGCCTAAATATTAGGACATTTCAATCCTTGGGTGGGCCACAATTTACTATGCAAACTAGCCTGTTTGGTTAACCTCAAAAGTTTTGGTTTTGTTCAGATAGAACTTTTTGAACACATCTGTCCAACTAGAACTTGTTTAAATAGGCTTGAATGTATAGACAATCTAAGAACAAATTAATGAAAAACATCCTATAGTCTATATTAACCAAACATCTATCCACTAATCAGAGGTTGGAATTGCTTAGATAATGTGATTTTTTAATGATGATCTATTCATGGCGGGATTTCCAATTCAGATGGTTAAACTAGGTAGTATGTGCCATGCACACAAATTCTAAATGAATGCATACCAAGCGGCATACTTGACAAGAGTATCAAATAGCTCCCATTTTAAATCGATTCTCCACCACTCTCTCATATGTTCTGCAACTTGGTTCCTCTCTCCAAGTGCATTGCATGTGCCATATCTACTAGTTCTTTTTAGTTTTAATTAAGATCCAAAATTTGGGGCATAAACTTAGAAAAAAACACAATCTCTAAAATAATTCAGAGTTATATTTGAGCTACCTGGATGAGCAGACTGTGTTGCCATCCCAAGCGGTGATTCTTTCTGCAGACAAAAGTAACTGAGCATTACAACGTATTAGGAGAATGAATATTCTGCATGGACCCTACGGAACAGACAACACCTACTAAGTATGTGACTAAAACAACATATTCAAGTACATTTTCTAGGCTACACCCACAAATGCCAAGTTAACAATAATTAAGAAGTAAATAATAAAGTATTAGAATAGTATTTGAACATTATGAGAGGAATGATGTGGACTGTGTTGTTCTTGATTAAGATTTGAAAAACTAATGTTTGAGTGATCAAGATACGCTCCATGGCATGCATGCAGAATGCTCTCTTGGCACCTCAGTGGAATGCCACAGCATGGTGTATGTCACTGGAGGCAACGGCTGGGTGATTGTCCCAGAAATGTTTGCCGTTGTCAAACGAGCTGGGAATGAAGGGTTGGAGTACATCACCTTAAAGACCAACAACGATAATGCGATGACCAGCACGCTTGACGGGAATGCATTTGCTTTGATGAATGCTTACAGGATCTCCAAGAAGGAAGTAAGGAGATTGAATTACAACAGGTGGAGATAAAGGTGTTTGCACCAAAGGCTTCTGTTTGAAGCTAGTAAGGGTTGATGATTCATCAAAACATGGGGCCTTTCATGCAGACAGTTCAATTCAAAGTACTCTTATGTAATGTCCATACATCAAACTCTCCAAGAACATCTAGTGAAATTTTTGCTTGCTTTTGGGAAGGCATGTACAAGGGATAGTTTTTAATACTCTGCCAGTGTGTAACAGATGATGTACATATGCACAGGTATATCCTACAAGTGGAGATGTTTAATTCAAGCTAAACCACTCAGATTTTAGATGATTTATAAATCAAAGGACACACTGGAATAATATCCTAAATAATCAATTAAACGATATCTAAATAACAATCAAAGCTCCTCCAATATCGTATCACTATGTATAGAAGCATTTTTGTCATTTGAGAAAAAAGGCTACACGTAATTTAATATCCATTAAAGAAATGAAACAAAATACATTAATGAGTTATCCTAAGATGTTTAAAAAAAGGAACAGAGATGTAAACCCTATATTAATGGGGTAGCACTTTAGAAAAATCCCATTATATATAGTTGTGGCCATCTATAAAAAACAGCCCACCAACAGCCTGTGACTTTCTCATAGCAGCTCATGAGGGGTGTACTAGACCATCCTTCTCTTCCAGAGGTTGTTCCAAGATAACGCCACTCGAACAGTTTTGATTGTTAAATGGATAGTGGGCCACCTATCAAGCAATTAGAATCATACGGCCAAAATTGACAAATGGGTGAGTGGGTGCACACGGTTTAAATACAACCAGCTTATATTTATTTTCTATTTTGGTAGCGTAGACCTTGGATCGGCCCATATCTCTTCTTAACCATATGGGACACAACAAATGGTCTAGATCACCAACCAATGGGCCCCAATACTATGAAAACCATCAGGCCGAGGACCTTATTGTTCAAACCCAGAAAAAGCTAACATTAAATGGCCCGCCAAAGTTTAAATCCAATGATCTTTCATTAGGCAGAGTGATTGCAGGCTTGTGTAAATACTAAGCTCCACTTAATACATTGGTGGAAATGCTTTCAGAATACAACGCAAACCTAAGAACTTGCACGGTGTAAAGAACAAAAATCATATATGAAACCCGATTTGACATGGCAACCGATCTGAAAATGCGAAAGAGAAGTTTGAATAGTGCAAGCTTTGGGATTTTCAGTACTTGGGTGGTGGTTTCTCGGTCGGCAGCAATCCAAATCGCTTCTTCAGGAGCACTCTCTGCCTTTAGTACTTTTCATCCAGCGAGAAGCGAGCTGGATGAGCAGACTGTGTTGCCATCCCAAGTACTTGTCATCTCAAGCGGTGATTGGGTGTGGCCCATGTGAGTTTTGGATCACGGCCAAAATCATGCTCAATGCCGCAAGCAGCAGCACAAACCCCGAATCTCTGAACCCCCACAAACTCCCAATCAATCTAATCAATACCCCTCAAACCCCCAATCCAATTCCACAAAAAAAAAAAAGAGACAAAAATATGAATATTCAAAAGAGAAAAAAAGAAGATAATCGGTCTTCCATACCTAAAATGGACGCGGATTACGGGATGAGAGAGGGGAGTCTTCGTGAGATATAGAGAGAGGGGATGGTTAGGGAGAGAAGAGGTGTTCGTGAGAGGGGAGATCGAGAGACAAAGAAAAGGGGTGCGGGAGATCGAGAGAGAGAGAAAGGGATGCGAAATGGGGTTTTATTCCCGAGACTCTGAGAGTGGAGGGAGATGAAAAGTTTCGTGAGAGGGGGGAAAAGAAAAAGGGCAGCGCAGGATGAGTTTCCGCATTTTTACCTGCTACGGTTCCGCTACGGTCTTAGACCATAGCTAAAATTCCTCTGGACCGTAGCCGTTGTGTCATCCTTCACACCATATCCAATTTCACACGAGTTTGACAATTCTGGACGAACTGTCCTCTCAAGGGCTTTGTGGGATCCATCATGATACATTTCATATATCCACTCTGTCCATTAATTTTGTAATTTTTTTTATAGGGAATGACCCCATAATTTAAGCAAATCGAAGGTCCAATTGAACCACACCATCCACCAATGGTAGGTATTTAATCTCCACTGTTTCCTACTGTGTGGTCTACTTGAGCCTTCGATCTACTTACATTTTTGGACTCTTGCCAAAAAATGTTGTTTCAAAACAGATAAACGTATTAAATGGAGTGCACACATTTTAATGGGCCTCGTAGAGTCCCTTATGGGGCTGTTCTAGGTTGCACGTACGTGTGGTGGTGTTAGCTTTTAGCTACGGTTTTAACCCGTAGTAATCTAGCTACGGTCTATGTTCGTAGCCAAAAGCTAGCATAGTTCGTAGCCTTTGATCCTTTTTTTGGTAGTGTCGGAAAGAATCTGTCCGCCTGAAAATCTGATTAATGGAGTCCTTACGGGCCTCAGAGCCGATCGTTCGGCGCCCATCTTGTCGAATGCTTACGTAAACAACACGTCCTCAGATGAACCCGTGTCAATAAGGACTCTGAAGACTCGGCGGTTGGCGATAGTGACAGTGATGACTAGAGCGTCATCATGTGGGTGATGAAAGCCCCTTACGTCTTCCTCGGTGAATGTTACACTGTACTTTTCGAGCTTTCTTTCCTTCAGAGGCCTAGCCAAAACCATAATTTCGAACCCAAGTCGACCAACATTTCTTGCATGGTTCTTTCGAGCGTTATTTGAGTCGCCTCCGCCCAAATGACCACTGATAATAGTTCGGATATCCTCAGTGGGCCGGTTATCGTTCGGGCGTTCTTCCACGGTTCTGGCTCCTGGGTCGACATGCTCGCCGAGGTGGCCCCCTCGGATAAGCCTTTCAATCTCCTGCTTGAGATTATAGCAGTCACTCGTGTTATGCTCGTGATCGCAATGTAAATGATAATACTTACTCTTATTTCACTAGTGGATTACCCTGAAGTTTATCCAACCAGTTGACAAATCTTTCGTCATTGATCTCCATCAACACCTGCTCCTGCAACTTGTTGAGCGAGTATACATCGAAAACTTGTGATCAGGCCACTTACCCGACCTACTTTTGTCGCGGGACTAGTCGTCCTTTTGCTTTTTACCACTAGCCGAGTCAACTTCTTTTTTGACTGGCTCTTTCACTAGGGATTTTGCGTTTTGAGCGGCCTCACGCAGGATTCGGGTTTCCTCGACATCCGCCTATTTATCCGACCGAGCCATGAATTCAGCCAAAGTAGTGGGCGGAGTCTTGTCCAGGGATGCAAGGAATGGCCTGTCTCTGACACCTTTCATGATGAAATTGAGAGTTGTTTCGTCCGATTGCTTCCGGACTTAGAGCGATTCGAAATCGAAGCGTTTGATATAATCCTTCAGTACCTCTCATTCTTTTTGGATTATATTGTTTAGGTGCACGGATGACTTAAAATTTTTCTTCCCACCAATGAAATTAGAGAGGAAAGCGTCGCTAAGCTCGGTAAACGAGCTAATGGACTTTGGTTTCAATTGTTTGAACCAAAGCTGAGCTATGTCAGCCAAAGTGAGGGAAAAGGCTTGGCACATCACGGCGTCTGAGGCATCGTGCAATTCCATATAAGTCCGAAAGGACTCAACGTGCTCGGTCGGATCGGTTTTGCCAGTGAAGGGCGTGATCTGAGGAAGGCGGAATCGCTCCGATAGCCGAGCTTACATGATCTCGTCCGTGAACGGGGACGTTTCACCTCAGATCCTGTTTGATTGGCGTAGCAGTTTTGCTTCATATCTGCGATTTCCTCCCGCATTTTCTTTCGTAAGTCCTGCAGCTCAGCCTTCAAGGGTTCATCGCTGTCAACCGTACCCTCGTCCGGGGGCTTGCTACGCCTTCTCTGATCTATTTCATGTTGTGAATTGGTAACAGGCAATGGGGCGGTCACGGAGATATGGGAGGGTGCAGGCTGAGTCGGACCCTGGTGTTGGCTTTGCTGATGAACAGTTCGGGGAGCGACGGGTTAATGATCGACGAATTGTTGCAGGGCATTAACTCGACCATCGTCTTGCTGGGGCAGCTGAACCTGCTGACGATGAATTTGTTCTAATATCTGTTTCATATAGTTCATGTCGGTCCTGAGTTCTTGGACCTCCTTATCCAATCGTCCGTTCCCTCAATTCCGTTGAGTATGCCTGGTTGAAATGGATGTTGCCTGACGAGTTGCAGAACCTTGTCTATTATGAGGTTGGTTCTGGGCCCCTTGGACTCCATTTGTACCAAGCGGGCCTTCGGTCGCCGATGGTCCGGTGACAGGGACCTCACTAGGCTCGTTTTGGATGGTTCTTCTTGTTTTGGCCATTAGAGACTGCTCAGTGCTTGGAGAAAATGACTTTTTGTATCATTTCCTATAGACGGCGCCAAACTGTTGATGCTGTTTTCGGCTCGCCCCTTTTTTGGCCTTGGAACCTGCACAAGTAGAAGGAAAAAGGTGACACTGGCTTTACCAGGGGACCCTCCAATGCTTAAGTCAGAATCTAGGTCTTTGAGTAAAGGTTTTAGGGAAAGCGTTTTTGCATACCTTTTACTATGAATGTCTTTGTATTTATAAGAGTGTCGTGCCCTATAGGGTTTCCATAATCAAAGTGAAATCCAATCAAATGGGATCCGTAATCCCAAATATTCCTGAATTTTCGGGAAATCCTAGTCTTATCTCCCGAAAATCTCGAATAGAGATCCAGAGTTTTACTAGATAACTTCCGGATATAGAGCGATATAGCTTGGCTAATACTTATCTCTCCAACACGCGTGTGCCGAGACAAGTTTTACAGCTAATCTCTACTCACTTTATTGATCGACTCAATCTTTGAGTCGGACTAAAGCTCGGGCGGCTCTAAGGCTAACTGATCTTAAGTCGGCTTGGGCTTTCCTCTATGAGGCTTTCAATTGAGCCTTGAGGTGCACTTCCTCCTAAGAGGCTTCGCTTCATGGCTCAGGACGGTCAGGCTACGGCTGGGCCAGGATCCTCACGATCCAAGTTACGTCTCTCCATCCAGCGTTTTATGGACTTTGGGCTTCGTCCAGACTCGGCGTCCAATGAGTCCGAGCCATTGCTTCATTAACTTTTCCAACTCTTGAACCGACTCAAGGGACTTGTTCTAGTTTCCCCCTAACAATATATATTAAAAAGATTCACGGACATGGCCCTCCTTTTGAAAAAAAGGGAAGCGTCTCTTTCTAAAAAAAAAAAAAAACTAAGTACATAATCTTTCCTAAGCTATATATCTAATGTAGGTACGTGTCGGGCGAAGATGAGCACTAACGCTCCTTGATCTCCGAGTTGTATGAACGGTTTAAAGGAGATCAAAGTTACATGGCCCCACAATGATGTATTTATTATATCCACACCGTTTATCCATTTTTCGAGATAATTTTAAAGTACTATTCAAAAAATGAATCATATCCAAAGATCAACTGGACCACACTACAAATAGCAGCCGAGATAATGATTTTCACCCTTAAAAATTTCGTAAGGCCCACCATGACGTTTATTTTCCATCCAATATGTTCATGACGTTTATTTTCCATCCAATATATTATCACTGTCCTTCGTTAATGCTCTGGTTTTTGTTTGTTTTCTGGGAGATTCCTGTGTTCTGTGAGAGTCAGGTTGGGCCTGGGCCCCCTGTTCAGCGTCTGCTAGGTGGCCACTTTTATAATTAACATTTCACGGTAGGTATGGCCCATTCTTTTTGTCTGGCCACACCTGAAGGGCTATACAAATCTCTTTCCGAGTTAATTGAACTTGGTGGCAAGAGTCCACCTTCGTCCAAAAAAAAGAAAAAACAAAGACCTGGATGAAGAGTGCTTTTTCAGTGTGGTCCATTTGATTGTTAGATATGTTTTATTTTTCTTCACACAACTTACGACGAGCTCGCAAAATCGATGGATGGTTTGGATATAAAACGTACTTCATGATGGACCCACAGAACTCGCTGACGTCAATACACAAGCTATAGGAAACGGATTGGCTACTCCCCCTGACACCAGCCAATGGCTGATGGTCGGTGCTCCGTTGTCCACACCATGATGTATGTGTTTCATCCATGCCGTCCATATATTTTTACAGATAATTTTACAATATGAGACCAAAAATAAGGTATATCCCAATTTTAAGTGGATCACATTACAGGAAACAGTGTTGAATGAGCGTAGACCATTAAAAAGCATTTTGGGGCCATAAAAGTTTTGGATCAAGCTGATTTTTGTTTTTTTCCCTTCATCTGGGCCTGTATGACCTAATCAACATATTGGATGTCAAATAAAGAGTACATTGGGCCTTAGGAGGATTTTAATGATGGATATCCAACCACAATTGTTTTCATGTGGTGTGGTCCACCTGAGATTTATATAACTCTAATTTTTAGAATAAATATATAAAATGATCTATAAAAATGGATGAACGGAATGGATGAAACACATACATCATGGTGGGGGCACACAGAGCACCGACCACCAGCCACGGGGCTGGTGTCGGGGGGAGTAGCCAATCCGTTCCCCAAGCTATATAGCTGATGTGTGGTACACCAGCCAATCCGCTTCCGGTAGATAGTCTTATAGAGTACCATGTCATGTTACTCCTCTCTATATAGAATATAATGATAGAGAGGAGAAAATCCATTGATGGGCCACGTAGATCAACGCCCTCGAGCTCCTCTCCATCCATAGTCTATTATTTTGTTTCCTCAAAGCACATGAATCACTACCGTACAATCACATGTGTACACCAATCATCACACAAAACTGCTACTTCAAAACCTAGCTTCATGTTCTCATTTCTTCCCCATTTTTATTTTTTACATTTTATATCCAATTGATCATATCATTTATTCCTTTTTGCCCTTTTATATACGACTCTCCTTGTTTGTTTGTTGTTGGACGCCGATTGCCTGCCGAGTAAACTATGCGGGGGTCCAACCTAATGTATGTGTCTTATCCACGCCATTAATCGGTTTTAAAAGCTAATTTTAGGGTATGGGTCCAAAATTAAAGAATATCCAAAGCTCAAGTGGGCCACATCATAAGAAATAGTGCTTATAATGACATTCACCGTTGAAACCTTTTTAGGGCTCACAGCGATGTTTATTTGTTATCCTAACATGTTCATAAGGTCACAAAACGTGGATGAAGGGAAAACAAAAATATCAGCTTGGTCTAAAATTTATGTGGCCCCGAGAAGTTTTCAACGGTGGGCATTCAATTGCCACTTTTTCCTGTGGTGTGGTCCACTCTAGCTTTGAATATGCTTCAATTTTGGGTACATGCCATAAACTGAGCTGGTAAGATGGATGGGCAGTGTGAATAAGGCACATACATCATAGTGGGCCCCACAGAATTTACTACTGGCCTTGCAGCAGTTAGTGGCATAACTCTTTACATGTTCTACTCGCCCCACATCCAATCCGTTCAATGGGTTTGTCTTACCATGAGGACCACCTTATGAAAAATTTAGATAAATATTCTCCTAGAGTGGGCCACACAAAAGAAAACAAATGTATGGCCGCATAAATAATAAAATAGAATTATTTCCCACCGAAGAGGGGATGTGGTTGAGTTTCGAACATTGTCGTACGCAAGTTCATTTTTTGGTGCAAGGACTAACATTTTTCTTCTTCTGTAGAGCATGTTCATAGTGTATTCTACCTGATGAACGATCCTGATCTTTAACAAGTGTGGTCGAGAATAAGCCCAGGCCCGCCCGTTGACAACCCTACTAATAGGGCTGTACACGAACCAGGCTAGCCCAGTTAACTCGGTCGAGTCGGCCCGAAAAAGTTCAAATTGGCCCGACCCGGAAATGAGTTCGAGTCGGGACGGGACATTTTCTTCAGCCCGAAACTGAGTTCGAATAGGTCCTAGTTCGGCCCGACTCGGTCGAGTGGTGTGTGTGTGTGTGTGTGTGTATAAACCTACCTGTCACTTTCCCCTTTACCTTTTTCAAAACCGTACCCAACCTCACAGACGTATAACTTGAACGATCTAGATTCATCCAAATACAAAAAGGAATTATAATGTCCTAACTAGTTAGATTTTTGGTGGAGTTTATAGTTCAACTATCTAAATCGTTGATCGAGAGCCTTGTAATGGGGTGCGGATTACTTGCCAAAGCCCTTCCCATGAACTTACTGTAAGGTCCGAAACTGGCCCAAACTCTCCCGATTGCTGACCGGGCCGAGTTTGGGCCGGACATGTTGGCCCAATGACTGGGTTCGGGCTGGGTTTGGCTGGTGACTGGGCCGGGCCAAGTTGAGCCCAGTTCGACTCGGATCGACTCATGTACACCCCTACCTACTAATAAGGACGTGGATTACGTCCTACCCCCACCCGACTCCAGCTGGGAACGGGCAGGAGTTTTGAGTGGCCACCGTGATGTCAAGTCCTTTGGAATTTTTAATGATGAAGCACTCAACCACCGATTTTTCCTGTGGTGGGGTCCACCTAAGAATTGGATCTGTTTAATTTTTGAGATCACATTAGTGGGTGTTACCTTAACCATGTGGGGCCTACCTTTATGTATTTGTTGTATATCCATTCCGTCCATCTGTCTTTCTATCTCATTTTAGGATAAGATCATAAACCTTAAAGAGTATGCAAATCTCAGGTAGATCACACCTCTAGGAACAACAATGAAAGACTATTAAAATTTTTTTTTTAAAAATTTGTGGGCAAGAAAAGTTTTGGATCAAGCTGATATTTGTATTTGCCATTCATACAGGTATTCTTGACATTATCAACGGATTGGATGGCAAATAAACATTATGAAAACCTTACTATGGGCCCTTTGGAATTTTTAATGGTGAAGCACTCAAATACTGCTGTTTCCTGTGGTGGGGTCCACCTGAGAATTGGGTCTAGAGAAACGGATGGACGGCGTGGATATATAACACATCATCAAGGTGAGCCCCACGGTAAGGATAACACCCAATCCACTCCCTGGAAGGTGTATGGTGTTCCAATGCGTCCATTGTGTACTAGTGGGCAAGGCCTCCCATCCACCTCAACAAAAGCTTAAATACTCTAGAGAATCTCAAAACAAATCACCCAATAAATATGGGATTTATATTCTTACCCCTGCTTCAAAATGGTTATCAAAATGCTAGTCAATAATTCATATAATTATAATTCCACTGCCTTCCGACACATTTTTTAACCAGGTGGGTGTGTAAGCAAATGCGCCAGCTGCTTGGTGGGCCTTACAAAAATGTGTTTACAAAATCCACTCTGATCATAAGATGTGTCACCTCATGTTTGATCAAAGGACTAAATATCGCCCCATCCGAGATTTGGATGGACCACCCGATTATAAACAGTATATGGGACAATGGTCATCTTCCAAACTGTTTCCTTTGGTATGACCCACCTGAATTACTAATGGCCTGATTTTCCAGGCCTAAATTTTAAAGTGGCATCTAATGGGCTACTTGAATAACAAGTCAACTTGATTTCCTAGTTCTAAACATGGATTATGCACGAGTGGATTTTGCATACGTGTCACTGTAGCCCAGCCAAAAATCAAGTAGTAGCATCCTTTCGTTTAGAACGTGGAATTGAATTTAACACGAGAGGGCATATTGTGATGTTTATGTAAGATCCACTCCGACTATTAGTTCTTTAATCTCATATTAGGCTCAAAGGCTCAAAGACAAAATTAAGCTGACATGTGATTTTGGTGGGCCACAATGAAAAATAAAAAATAAAAAATTAGGAGAAACACATATGCTTTTGATTTTTACAGGGTCCACCATAGTAATTATATGAAATTCACTCTAATCATTAGCTTCCACACAAGGATATCCATCCGTGATTCAAGTGGGCCAGACTAATGGAAGCAGTTTGAGGGCCAGAGTTGCCCCGCACACTATTTCCAATTATGTGTTCCACCTGAATCATAGATGAAGCTGATTTTAGGGTACTTATACCTTGTTGGAATATGGAGTTTGAAAAACTATTTAAACAAAATAAATTTAAAATTAAAAATAAAAGAAAACTTATCGATTTATAGAAGTCGAGGCGTGACGTGAGTCACTCGGCTTGAAATCGAATTTGCTCCCCTTGGACAACGTCCCAAGTGCAACAGGTTTCCAGAGCAATCGACCTCCAGGATACAACGACTATGACCCGGTCACAGCGGTGCACTCACTGTACACGGGCTCGAACCACTTTGTAGTCTTAACCCGAACTAGAAAACACTTAAACCGTAGTTTTAATATAAAACAAACTTTTTTTTTTCTTTTAAAATAGATGAGAGAAAGTCTATTTATAGACTTTGTGAAGACACCCTTTCACAAAGGGTTGTGACTATTGGGTTTAAATCCAAATGGTGCGACCTTTAGGCTTCAAAAGACACAACTTTTCAAAACAAAAATTGAAAGGATATAACCTTTCGGTGAAAAGACATATCCGTAGGGCACATGCGCACTTCTGTCCACAGCCATGGTTCGTCCCAATGGATATTTTGAAACACTAAATTATTTTAAAATAATTTAAAATACAACAATCCCCCATATGTTTCAAAATTTTTGACATTTCGGGTTATAATGAAAGAGTTGTGCAATGGTGCCGGTGTGACCATAGACTTGAACCGACATTAGAGTAAACATGACAGGTCTACAGGAATCAGGTGATACCATAGTCTTGAACCTGATTCCTTTTGATGTAAATCGCAAGTATATGCTACTCACACAACTTTTCCGGTATAAGTGATTCTACGGTTCGATGCGTTTCGATCATACACCATTACCTGAATTTCATGAGTGCTCTAGAGAATTCGCCTAGATTCTCATAGGAAGCGGCCTCCACCTCTACACCCATATAGGTGAATTCCATCAAGTGTACGCAGCAATTGGGTACATCACCAAATATATAGGTATGGATTCATTAAGAGTTCAAAAACTCATCCTTCTTCATTACTGCTCGCACTGTACACCATAAAAAGGGATCATTTACATCAGTGCAATCGTCTACCTCGTGTCTTGTTGTTTACCTATTGAACCTATCTAATAGGATCTCTACTTGTATAGGTTGGGTTGCTAACACTGGTAGCTCATATATTAGGCTCAGCCCAATTCCCTTCGATGTATCATTGACTAATCTTTTAGATAGTCACTTGGTCAAAGGATTTATAACCCGTAGGCCTTTTACCTCCACCGTCTTTGCTCCATCAAGTTTTCTTCTTATACGAATTTGGCCACATCTTAGTCCCATTGTGGCTAATCATCCTTTCAGATCAGTTAGGGATCATCATATTGACAAGCTATTGCCTCACCAACTAGCTACTCATAAATGAGCATCTGCGTAGGCTGATTCCTCCTTTTGCTCCTCAATCAAGTCTTCGACAGTCAGTCGTATCTTCTTTGACTATTCATATTTCAAGCCAACGCATACATTTCTAACCTCACAGAGTCAATAATTACGACTCCATCAAACAACAGATACTAAGCATCAATTTTATTATGATAGTTGTCTCATCACCAGTTCTAAATATAACCAACTTTCTTAGCCTTGAATGTACTCTTATAATTCAAACAACTTCACTAGCCCACCATTCAACTAACTGGTGGTAAAGTCAATTGACCTTATTGTATCTGTAATACAAAGAGGTTGGAGTAATTTGTCATGCATAGACATATGATAACAAAAATAGAGTATAACTTCATGTAATCATGTCGCAACATTTTCATGTTATCATATGTTCCTTAATACATGAAAGGTTGGCTAATTTATCAATTAGTGATTAGAATTCAATACAATCAATGGATATTTGACAACTGAATATGGATGAGAAATGTCCAAGTTCATTATCAAGCATCTTGATCGATGGATTGAACAATGAGCTCCATACGTGCATAAGTTTGGCCATTAAATACATTTGTTGATGGTAAAACAAAACAGTTCATTACATAAACTTATAGTCACATATGAATACCAATCTCAAATGTCCAAATCTAGCCTCCAATGAGAATAGAATATAGTCTAAAAATCTCATTGATCTAACAATCATCTTATGAATTCAGACCGCTACCAATATTCTTTTTACCATTCATTTGATGGCTACCAATTTAAACATTAAAACATGCAATATGTTTAATTAAAGACACCCTGTCTCAAAGACCTACACATCAACGTAAAACATGTGCATATTGATCCATAACATTCAACATATATTTTTTTTAGTGCAAATCTTCAATTTTATGTCAACCTATTTATCAAATACATATTGACTAAACTTGGATTCTATGCGTCAAGTGGTTTATGCATCCGAGTGCAACCCCACAATTTCAGATTTAACCTTGATAGATATATCTATGGCCCACCTGATAAATTTATTAAGAAAAATCTTTCGTAGGAACCATCATATGAATTGACCAATACATATCTTAGATTGACACATGATCGGATGGAATTAATATTAAATTAATGCATATTTACTACTAGTCCACTTGAGAAACTCAAGTCACCATTTGCTTTATGGTAAGTGAAACTCCAGAAAGACAATCATTCATTTAATATGAGTTTCAAGTACTTAATATTCATAAAAGTAATACACATGCAAGATCTAGACCTTTTATCTATTAGGCATGTAAAAGGTAATATTTTAAAAATACACCGGCCCAATCATCCCACATGGGCAAATATAATATTTGTATGGATTTATAATTTTGGACCCTTGTAATGCATCTAAGTACATAACTCCCACAATTTAAAATCTTTATAAATGAGATCTTTTTCACATATGTACAATATCTGAGTGTCAATGTATCAAGAGTCATACATTGTTTTATGTTTCATATTATAATGGAAATAATATATTTTGTACATGTAACACATGAATACAAGACTTGAACATATCAATCATAAATCTATATAGGATGGATCAAAGGCCACAGGATACATACAATGATACAAAAAGAATAATGTGCGTTATCTATAGATCCCACTACGCCAAAATAGCCATTTTGCGACGGACTTTGTCCGTCGCAAAAATCTCTTGGTTTACCGATGGATTTAATCCGTCGCTAACAAAAAAAGTCCGTCGCTAAGCTCGTCTTTCTCGAATATCCGTAGGCCAAACGTCGCGAAATTTAGCGACGGACCAAAATCCATCGCTAAAATCTTTCATCCGTCGCAAATTTTGTTTTGGAGACGGAAAACGAACAGTTGCAAATTCCAGCCGAAATTAGCAAATGGCGGGCTTTTCAGTTGATTTTGTGACGGATCAGGTCCGTCGTAAAAGGTCTTTTGCCTACACATTAATTTTTTTTTCATTTTCTTTAGAATATGGTGGAAAATTAAGTTTTTTTGTAGTTTAATAATTGTTTTTTAAAATAATTTCAGTGGTTTAATTGTACATATTTGTATCTAAGATTATTTTTTAACAATTGATTGAATGCAAAAAGAAAATTTATTTTTATATCAAATGAGTGGAATTTTTATTTTAATTTTTTAATTTAAAACTAATATTTAAATGATTTGTAATATCACATGAAAAAGAATATTGAGAAGTTAAAAAAATTTAACAATGTTTGAGAAAAAAATTAGATTTTGAAAAAATAAAAATCATGATTTAATAAAAATCTATTGTGGGAACAAAAAAGAATATTTAATAAAGTTGATAAATTTGAAAAAAAAAAATAGCATTTGATTTTGAGAAAAAATAATATCCTGAAAAAGAAAATTAAAAGTATTTTAAAAATGTGAAAATTTTCACAATGTTGAAAAATGAAAATATTTTAAAAAGAAAATGAGAGTTTGAAATTTGAAAAAAATAAATAAATTGTGAAGTTCAATTAAAATTGACAATTTCGAATAAAATGCTTTTAAAAAATGGAGAAGTGAAAAAGAATTGAAATTTTTAAAATAAAACGATATTAAAAAATCGATACTTTATCAAAAACAAACATTTTGAAACGAAAAATAAATAAGTTCAAAAATTTTTTGATTTTGAAAAATAATTGAAAATGTTCAAAATTCGAAATTAAAAGAAAAAGTTATTTATAAAAACACTAAGATTTTGAAAAAATATATATAATTTTTTTTAAAAATTGAAAAGTTGAAAACTACATGATGCTTTTAAGAAAAAAAATTGGCATTTTGGAATTTTTGGGAAAAAAATTAAAAATTGTGAAAATTTAAGATATTTTGAAAATAAAAATTCAGAATTTGTATTTTAATTTATTTTTTTGAAATATTTTATATTAAAAATGATATTTTGTTAAAAGTTTTCAAAGAAAAATTAAGAGTAAAAAAAATATACATTTTGAAAAAAAATGTAATTTTTGAATGGAAATTGATATTTATCTGTGAAAAAAATTATTTTTTTAATAAATTATTAGGCACATCCACTAATTGAACATTTAACTATTTTTGGACAATCGAATTAGTCCAGATTGAAGAGTAAATAACTTCATATGTTTAAATCAAATTTCACTCAAATTGTTGATCAATCTTGTAATCCCAATACCTTTCTCACATGTAGCTAGCCTGATTGAGGCGAGTAACTAGTCAAATTGAGGATATTGATCAATAAAATAGAGTGAATGGACTATACATATAAAATGGGCTAAATGTTATTGTCAAAATTGTGACCCAATTTATTGACCTTGTGAGAACCTACGAATTGACGTAGATAAGTTTTGTGGGCCCCATCATGATGTGTGTCGAACATCAACACCGTGCATTTAATGTGTCCCCTTTAGGTTATGAGATATCTCAAAAATCATCCGTAAACGAAACTCAGGTGGACCATACCATCTAAAACCAAGTCAAGACATCATAAAAAATATAAAAGCACTTGGTGGGGCCCACATGAGTTTTGGATGCGGCTAAAACTTAGTCTGACCTCTCATCCAAGTGGGACACACATAATGAGTGGGTTGGATATGTGAATCACATTAAGGCAAGCCTAATATATGATTATGAATGTTTTAAGGAAACCCCTCTACATTTAGGTGAGTTAGTCATTACCTTTACCAAAGTAAACTTTGTGGGGTCCACCGTTATTTATTTATTTTATCATTTCCGTTTATCCATGTTAACAAATAATTTGAGGTCTAAAGAACAAAAAGGAAGCATATCCAAAGCTCAAGTGGACCACACCACAGGAAATAGTGTGATTGAACCTCTACCATTGAAAAATTCTTGGAGGCCATAGATGTTTTGGATCAAGCTGATGTTTGTATTTTCTCTTCATTCATATATATTTGATATTATGAATAGGTTGGATGGCAAATAAATTAACGTTAACGTTACTGTGGGCCAAAGGAAGGTATCAATGGTGGAAATCATTATTCCACATTGTTTCGTGTGGCATGGTCCACTTGAGCTTTGGATTTACCGAAAATTTAGGATCAACCCACACCGTTCATCCATTTTTTAGAGAATTATTCCAAAAATGAATCATTTTCAAAGATTAAATAGACCACACCACAAATACCAGCATGGATGGGAACGGATTGGCTACTCCCCTGCCACCCACCCGTTGGCTAGTATTACGTGCTATGTGGGCCCCA
Source organism: Magnolia sinica (assembly GCF_029962835.1). NCBI lineage: Eukaryota > Viridiplantae > Streptophyta > Magnoliopsida > Magnoliales > Magnoliaceae > Magnolia > Magnolia sinica. The sequence continues at coordinate 67,105,795 of NC_080587.1, read as the reverse complement.
CCATGATGTATGTATTTCATCCATTGTGTTCATCCATTTTTACCGATCATTTTAGGGCTTGATCAAAAAAATGATAGGGATATAAACCTAAGGTGGACCACATCATAGGAAAACAATATTGATTGGATATCCACCATTAAATCCTCTTAAGGGCCACAGTACTGTTTATTTGACATCCAATCTGTTGATTAGATCATACAGGCCCTGATGAAGGGAAAAAACAAAGATCAGCTTTATACAAAACTTTTATGGCCCCCAAAAGGATTGGCTACTCCCCCTGATGAAGGGGAAAAACGGATTGACTACTCCCCTTGACACTAGCCATTGGCTGGTGGTTGGTGCTCTGTGGGGCCCACCATGATGTATGTGTGTCATCGAAGCCGTCCATCTATTTTTATATATCATTTTATTATGTAAGTAAAAAAATAAATTATATCTCAATCTCAAGTGGACCACATTACAGGAAACAGTTTTGAATGAATTTTGACCATTAAAAACGTTTTGGGGGGATAAAAGTTTTGGATCAAGCCGATATTTATTTTTTTCATTCATCTGGGTCTTTATGACCAAATCAGCATATTGGATTTCAAATAAACAGTACAATGGGCCTTAGGAGGATTTTAATGGTGAATATCCATTCATTATTTTTTTCTGTGATGTGGCCCACCTAAGATTTATATCCCAATCAATTTTTTTGTATAAAGCCATAAATTGATCTGTAAAAATGGATGAACGGAATGGATGAAACACGTACATCATGGTGGGGCCCACAGAGTATCGACCACCAGCCCCGTGTAGCCAATCCGTCTCCCCTGAAACAAGGAAATCGAATTGCGTACTGAGCTACTAAGTACGCTTTTATCGTACTGAGTAAACTCAGTTGGGCCCACTGTGAATGTATGTGGTTTATCCACACCGTCCATCCTTTTTTCCCACTAATTTTAGGGGTTGATCCAAAATGTTAAGTAAATCCAAAGCTCTATAGTACCATACCATAGGAAATAGTGTGGAAGAATGATTTACACCGTTGAAAACTTCCTAGGACCCACAGTGATGTTTATTGTCATCCAACTTGTTCTTAAGATCACAAATACATAGATGAAGAGAAAAAACAAACATTAGCTTGATCCAAAACTTCTGTGACCTCCATTAATTTTTCAATGGTAGAGGTTCAAAAAAACTATTTCCCGTGATGTGGTCCACTTGAGGTTTAGATATTCTTCCATTTTGGTATCAAGACTTAAAATTATCTGTTAAAATGTATTAATGGAGTGGATAAAATAAATAAATAACGGTGGACCCCACATGGTTTACTCACTACGCTAAGGTACCGAGTTACTCAGTACGCAATCTACCTAAAACAAGGCCTCCGTTCTCTCTCCCTCTCATTCACTACGTCTGTTCCTCTCCCAACGCCGGCCGCAGACATCTCTCCCACATCTTTCTTCCTGTCAATCTCTTCACCAACACAGGTAATGCTCTCTCTCTCTCTCTCTCTCTCTCTCTCTCTCTCTCTCTCTCTGCAACACAGTTCCAAGTCCATCCATCCATATCAGCCCATGACACAACATACTGTCTGTGACACACTTGTAAGAAAATCCAAATTGTTTCCTTCATTGCAATTTCTTTTAGAGCTTAAGAGAGTCGAACGTACAAGCCCACTATGGATCTAGAAGTTGATTGAAGTAAGTTTTGCTTGTATTTGTGTGACAAAGAACCTGCTAAATAAAGGATTTAATCTTTGTAATTCCTTTTTTCTAGCAATAGAAGGGGAAAATTGGAATGTGGCCTACCTTAAATTACTCCACTTGAGCCGATCAACTTCTATGGGTGTCATAGACTTCTCTTCTTCTCTCTTCCTCTTTCTTTCCTCTCTTTTCTTTTTCTCTTTTCTTTTCTTTTGTTCTTCCATCCTTTCTTGTTGATCAGACAGACTGAAATTCTCTCCTTCTTCCTCTCTTTCTCTTTCTCGTTTCTTCTCTTCTGTGGATTTTCTCCCTCTCTTTTATAGTCATGCAGCCAGCAAGTCAACTGGAGGCACCGACTTTGTTGTGCATCTTGGTGCGCAGTGAAAGCCGGACACACCTTCTGAGACAGATGCACTACCCGACTAGAGACCCCCTATTTCTGGTAGGTTTTATCAGTTATTGGGGTCTGTCCTCGAATGGCCATAAGATGGATGGCCTTGATCACGCATTCACGATTGTAGTGATCAAAGATCTATGTCCATGCAGTTTTGTTGGTGTGGGAATCATTGGTGAAGTGACAGGGTATGTTGGACCTTTCTGGACGAGATTTCTTCTAGAGTCAATTCAGTGATGACCGTTGTATCAGATGAACGTTTCGGATTCGCTCCGTTTCCTTGGTGGTGGGTCCCACTGCATCTCTGAATAAAATCAGTTTAAAATTGCGGATGCGAGAACATAAGGGCGTAAATAGGGTCTTGGAACTGGTCCGGTTGCGAATTGATTCGTGTACAAGTGAGATGTTTTCTAAGTGTGAAATAGCCTAGGGTGAGGTCGAATTTGACTTCTGGATGTGATAGATGGTCCAGATCATCCTAAACTATCATAGGGGTGAGAGCACTTTGGTTTTCCAAACCGAAATGTTTCCAAAAGTATGTTTGCGAGTTTTGCATTTTGGTGCAGATGAGATGCACCCCACCCAATTTAGCAGCCTGTTAAACATCAAGTTATCCAAATGGGTGGTGGAAATGCACCTTCTTAGGATGTGGTTTCTGGAAAGAATAGCCTGTCACAAATGGTCAGTTAAACAGATATAAACCCATTTTCACAATGGATATCCAATTGAATGGTGATTTTGGGTACATCCAAATGGGCAGTTGTGCGGTGTTAAAAAATAACCTAACCAATTAAGAGTGCCAAAAAGAAGAAGAAGAAGAGTAATTAGCACAAATCACTATTTCAAAATTTTCTTCTGCATTGTCTCAATTTCATTATAGGATCTGCGAACGAATGCTGGGCCGGCCCACTTCGAATGGTGTGAGCCGCATGCAGGGAGACCCGAATGTACAGTTTTTTGGGGGATCCGGCAGAAAGACCAGCTGGCGCCCACCTAACTAGAGGGACTGAGAAATTAATAGAATATCTTAGAAGCCAAAGTCATTTGCATTCACTCTCCTCCTTCAATCTATAGCATAGAACTCTACGGCCATTTTACAATTAGCAAATGAACAAAAAATAGAAGGCCATAATCAGATATTTCGGCCATCTATTTTGAAATATATATGTGTGTGTGTGTGGCCTAACCATCTATTTTGGCCATCGATGAAGGGTCAGGATCATCCAACTCATTAGATTTCTAAGGATCACCCATCCATGGTAAAGGCCATAATCAGATCAACAGTTTAGATCATCACAACATGGGCTCAGATACTGGAAATCTGCGTTATCGAACCATACGTTTGCTCATAAGCAGGACTGTGTAATTCCTATTTGCAATCATACATCCACTGTAAGGGGACAGTCAATCTAACAGTACTGTGCAGAAAACTCACCTAGAAGCAGTAGCTGGGGATGTTGGAGATGTACCAGTAACTATCTCCACACTGTGAATCATTGCACAGCTGTACCACATAATCCAAAGCTCAGGAATCACTCAACTAAAAGAAATGTCCACATATTTATTTACAAATGCACGTGTTGCATGTGGAAAATCTTGACAACCAAGACTATGACTTCACCTTTTGACTCCTGCTGGGATTGCATTGTGACGCACATGGTGATGGGTGGACTCAGATGAGTCGTCAATCCATGTCATTTGGAACAAATGGCTAAACTCTTCTTGGACAGTTACCATTCATAAGAAAATTTTAGTCACTCGAATCTTTTCTAATTTTTACTATATATAATGTGATTAGCTTTTCTTGGCCAGTTACCATCCATAGAAAAATTTTAGTCACTTGAATCTTTTCTAATTTATGCTATATAGAAAAATCAAAAGCAGAAGTTTATCGATGTCATGCATTGTTGGAGAAACTACAGGTGGTAACTGGTCGGTAGATGCATGTAGATGCTTCTTGTGTAGTTTTTGCAGTTTAGGCATCCATTTTGGTTTGTTTTGAATCTTATTTTGGGTTTTGGATTTTGTTGGTTTTTGTTAGATTGATTCGGATTTTCAGATTTTGGTCATGTCTACTTTCATGTATGGGACTAACTAGATTACACCCATCTGTTAGAAAATAATATCCCCATCACCATGCTTAATAAAAAGAAAGGAGGATAAACCTGTTACACTTGTATTGAGCATTTTCTTTTTGTTACTATTGGTGAAATCAGGATTCAATGTTATTCAATGTCATGCTCTGAGTTTTGTTTATCTGTTTATGTATGGAGAATAGGTGGTGCTGGTATCTGGTGAGACTGGTTGCAGGAAAATAACTCAGGTTACCACTTCTTTTGCTTTGATTCTACATTTAGAAATGAGTTGTATTTTGAATTATGTTCATTTAGATTACAAATTTTGATGTGATTGTATATAGATTAAGACAATCAGTTACCCATTTAAGGGTTTTTATGTGGCCAGGCATAGATACAGTGTGCTCCTTGGTGCATAAAAATTCTTAAATTATCCCTGTTTGGACAGTTCAATGCCGGATAGAATGTAATGCTTTCATTTTAGCAATTCAAATGCACTTGCCTTTTCTATGCATCATCTCTCTTTCTCTCTGGATATGTTTCTTGCATTTATTTCCATTGTCAAATATCCTCACTTTGTGTTGATACCTGACGTGGGAATCAAATACAAGATCAATATATCTGGAGAGATATGGGGAGATGCTGCCGGAATTTCGGTGTAGGCATTTAAATTTGAAAATGAAAGCGTTACAATCTATTTGGTCTTGGATGGGCAACTGATTTAGTCAGTTAGATAGACATACTCATTCGTAATCTAACTTAAACACATCATGTATACGTTACTAGAGATGGCTTCCATGACACCATGCAAGAACTGGATGCGAGCAGGAAGGTTAACTGTTGAATACATGGAAGGTGTTGTAACATTTCTAAAGTACGTGAAACAAAATTCAAATGGGGAAGACTGGCACAGCTGTCCTTGTGCCAAGTGCTGTAATATATGTGGGAAGATGACATTAGAAACCATTTTCGAACACTTGGTTTTTAATGGCATAGATCAAACGTACACGGTTTCTCCATGGGGAACAACGTCTTGAAACAGGTGCGAGTACATCTGTCAATAATCGTAATGAAGATGTGTTGCCCAGAATGGTCGATTTGGTGAATGATGCTTTCGGTCGTTTTCAACCCATTGAGTTAGATGCATGTATGAATGAGGTTAATAATGGAGATGATATTGAAGCTCATGATGAATTAGGCGATGAGGCTCGGTATAGGAAGTTAATGGAGGATGCAAAACAACCCCTATATCCATCGTGTAAACCGGAGCATACAAAGTTGTCTGTGACAGTGGAGTTGCTGAGTATGATGGCTAGGTTTCGTTGGTCAAACAATAGCTTTACAGAGTTGTTAAACTTGCTCAAGAAAATTTTGCCCAACGAGAACTCTTTGCCAGATAGTACTTATAATGCAAAGAGGCTGATCAGTTCATTGGGTATGAACTATGAGACAATACATGCATGCCCTAACGATTGTATTTTGTACTGGAAGGACCATGTTGATAAGCAGTGTTGTCCAAAATGTGGAGAAAGCAGATGGAAATTTAATAGGGTTGTAAGGTCAATCACCCCACATGTACCTCGTAAGGTGCTAAGGTACTTCCCATTAACGCCGAGGTTAAAAAGACTCTACACTATACCAGAGATTGCAGAGAATATGATATGGCATTCAAAGTCGGCTCAAGATGATATTTGCATGCGTCATCCAGTTGATTTGTCTATGTGGAAGATTGTAGATGAAAAGTATGCTGATTTTGCTGCGGAGCCACGTAACGTTCGTTTAGGACTTGCAACGGATGGATTCAATCCTTTTGGGAATATGAGTAATTCATATAGTTGCTGGCCTGTTATGATTGTTACGTATAATCTCCCGCCTCATTTATGCATGCGAAAGGAGTTTACCATGTTAACACTTTTGATCCCTGGAAAAAAAGGTCCAGGACATGACATTGACGTTTACTTGCAACCGTTGATTGCAGAGTTGCTTGAATTGTAGGAAGGATCTGTGACATATGACTCACACAGTAAGAATATGTTCATAATGAGGGCAATTTTACTATGGGCAATACATGATTTTTCAGCATATGGACATCTTTCTGGTTGTAGGACAGGAGGAAAGTACGCATGCCCTATTTGTAGTGAGGAGACAGAATCGGTTTGGCTTGAACATGGAAAGAAGTTTGCATATATGGGACATAGAAGATTCCTGCCATCAAGTCATGACTTTAGGACTGATAGAACCAGATTCAATGGGAAAGAGGAAAAAAGAAAGGCTCCGAAGCGTATGAAAGGTTCAGATGTACTACGTAAAATGAATAATATTGAAACCGTTTTCGGAAAGCAAGTGGGAAAGACTAAGAAAAAGTCTAAGAATGACCCGAACAACATTACTGCCTGGACAAAGAGATCAATCCTTTTTGACTTGCCATACTGGGAGAATTTGCCCATTCGTCACAATCTGGATGTGATGCATGTTGAGAAAAATGTCACCGAGAACCTCATTGCAACAATCATGGATACAAAAGATAAGACTAAGGATGGTTTACAGGCCCATCAGGATCTTCAGGCTATGAAGATAAGAAAGTCTATGTGGCCTGAAGAAAGAAACGACAGGTTATTCTTACCCAAAGCTCCTTTCATGTTGTCCACATCTGAAAGAAACATGTTTTGTCTGACACTGAGCAATTTGAAAGTCCCAAGAGGATATTGTGCAAACTGGACACATCGTGTCAATTTAGAGGATTGTCAGCTAAAGGCCCTCAAGTCACATGATTATCACATTGTGATGCAGCAATTGCTACCAGTTTTGTTGATGCACTCATTTTTAGGAAAGAAGAAGACATTGCGCACTGCCATTTGTGAAATGTCAAGATTCTTCAACGTCATATGTTCAAAAGTTATTAATCGTGAAGAGCTTCAAAATATGAAAAAAAATAGTGGAAACATTATGTGTATTCGAAAAATATTTCCCCCCATCTTTTTTTGTTCCTATGACACACCTAGTGGTGCACTTAGCAGAGGAAGCACAACTTTGTGGACCTGTCAGATATCGGTGGATGTATCCTTTTGAGAGGTAACATTAATTATCAGAATTTATCAACTTTCTTTTTCCATTTTTTTTAAATTTATATCCATATCTGATTTTAATGTGTATAGGATGATGAGAACATACAAAAAGTATGTGACGAATCAAACTTATCCAGAGGGTTGTATTGGTGAACGCTACATACTGGAAGAGTCCATGATGTACTGTATGGACTACATGCCTGATAAGATGTTAGGAAGCCATAAGAGAGTGAAAAAGATATTCTATGATGAGGGTGATGATAATGCCGATAATTTTCAAATCGATAAAAAAGGAAAAAGTTATCTTCTTACTAATGTGCAATATCAACAAGCACGCAGATGGGTATTACAACATCACGCTGAAAATGCTCAATGGCTGGGGTAACTTGACAAAAGTCAGTAATCCGTCGGTACAAAAAGAAGTAGACTACAATGCTTGGTTAAGGGAACAATTAGAGAATGAAGAAATGTCACAATTTAAGAGAATCGCTACTGGTCCTAGCTACGATGCCACATCATACAGTACATACTCAGTAAATGGATATGTTTTTTGCACATCAGACTCTGAAAAAAACTTGACAACACAAAACAACGGAGTCTCTATGAAAGCCTTAACTATGTTCAGGGCGAGTGCCAGGGATAAGAACTTGGTAGAACAGGAAGCCACCTACTATGGTATCATTAGACAAATTCTTGAATTAAACTACTTCACCTTTAAGATAACATTGTTTTACTGTGATTGGGTGCATATCGAAGATACTTCAAATGGATGTTATGTAGATCCTGAAACAAATCTGATATTTGTTAACCTAGGAAGGTTTAGAAGGAATATCAAGGAAGAGGATGAGCCATTTATACATGCATCTCAGGCGGCTCAAGTCTTCTATTGCAAGGATCCGACAAGAGATGATTGACATATTGTATTAGATGTTCTGAAGTGACTAACAAAAGATGCATATGCATTTGAGGATCCGCTAGTGTTTGAGGCCAGGTTGACTGCAGGTTCCTCGAGCCCTTCCTTAATAAATGATCTGTATGACCCAACTAGTGAAGATATACAAGAAGGGTCATATGTAGAAATTGTATCAAGTAACCCACGTATTCAGAAGCGAAAAAGAAACTGATCAAGTTTCATATCAGGTTGAAATAAATTTAACTACTTTTACTATATTAGATTATTTTCCTTTTCATTTTTTCTAAATTCAGTAAAAACTTATGCATGTGTATAGTGTCATCTCTTTATTATTTATAGCAACATATTAAATGACTAATAATCTTAATTTTTTTTTAAAGAAATTATGTCGTATGTAGGGCCTTCTAGTTCTGCCCCAGGAAGCACCACAAAGATAAAAGTTTCAATTAGTCCAGTTGGAGAGATTACTGGAGATAACAAAAATCAATTTACCTCATTTCTAGAAAATGTGGTCAGGACTCATTGTCCAATTGCATACAAAGACTGGCGGCTTATGCCAGATACCATCAAGGATAATGTTTGGTCAACTGTTTTGGTAAGCATTTAAATACATGAGTTTTACTTTCTAATGTTTATAATATAATTGTTGTTGACTAATTTCCCTATTTAATGAAATATGTAGGCCAAATATGATGTTGACGACAGTGACAGCTGTAAAACTGCCATAATTAAGCGTGGTAATGATATGTGGAAGGACTGGAAGAATCGATTACGAGGAACTGTCCTGGATATGTATGATAATGATGGAGACAGGAAAAAAAATTGCCCTAATGGCGTAAAGCTAGAAGATTGTGTCAAATTCGTTGATTACGAATCTACAAAAGAGGCAAAGTCTCATCGTGGAAAGGGAAAGGAATCCAGAAGCGAAATGAAGTTCCCTCACACGACTGGGCGACGGGGATCTGCTAGGACGGTAGAGTTGATTGTAAGTTTTTAATATAACTTTAATTTCTTTTAATCCAATTTAAGAATACAGAATAATTAACATGATTTCTCATTGTAAATTACAGCAACAAAAAAATCCAATTACTCAAATCACGAGAACTGAATTGTTTCTAGCAACTCATACTAGATCCGATGGGTCTCTCCCTTCACAGGAGCTGAGCCTCACAACGGAAAAAATAAAAGACATAGTTGCCAATGACCCGGCTTGTATACATAATGATTTAAATCACGACCCGGTTGCACAGGTTTTTCATTCATTCTCTTCACTTTGATATACTTAGCTTTCTGAACATTTTTTGTTACTAATATACATGCATTACTAATAATGGTTGATTATCATTTAGGTTTGTGGTCTTGATAAAAGAGGACGTGTAAGGGGGTTGGGTCATATTGTAAAAACTACCATTATTGCTTCAACCCCTTACATTAATGAAATTAGAGAAGGAAAGGGTGAAACTGCTGAGGTTAAAGCATCGATGATTGTATTAAAAGAGCAAATGGAAAACAAGATCAACGAGTGGAAGGACATGATATTGACCATTGGAGAATGTTTGCTTGAAGTTCAGAATCAAATAAATACTCCAGTTCAACCAATGCAATGCTCTCCAGGCACTGCTGGTTCTCAGGTATTTTAACAATAAAAGAATAATGTACAGTTACTATTTTATCCATGAAAATAATAAAAATTATTTCTTGTAGGCGTTTTTTCAATCTGGCGATACCTCAAGTCATCGTGATGAGTCAGCTCCACCTCCACCTCCACTTCTACGGGTGGAACAAATCTGTCATTTGACAGATATTTGTAGTCGAGTTGTTGCACGTGGGCGTCTGATTAGAGATAATGCAGGCATCCCTCCAGATTGCATCAAAGTTATATTGGATGTTGTTGAAGTTCCCAGTGCGAATGTGTTTGGTGACATTGAGAAGACGTTAGCCGATTGTGACGTGGGTGATGTTCTCGTTTGGCCTAGAGTGCTGATGAAAACATAGATATTAAAGGAGTTTACTTAAAACTTTTCTTAAGTCAAGAACATATTTTTGTAATTTGGTCAGGACATATGGATTGTGTTTGAGGTTATTTTAGATATTATTTGACTAAATCTTTATCTTGAATTATTTAGTAGTTTTGCTTGACTAATCTAGTGATTTGTTTCAGCTTTTCATCTTCTTATGCGTGACAGAAGGTACACATATTTCTATTATGATTTATTTTAATTTTTTCTTTGCTTATGCGTAAAATGTTCTGATTTAAATATTAAGAACTACGTAGTGGCTTGATCCCAATCTTCCAAACATTGGGTACGTAGGCAGCCGTTCATACTAGACCGTATCGGTGCAACCACAAATTTTTTATTTTGTTTCCCTTCTCGTAGTGTGGATGCATTTTCGTCGGGACTACTTGGCAATAAGAGCGAGGTGGATGTAAGTTCTCGAAACCTTTAATTAATCTCAAATCATTTACATCTTTATCGCTTCATTTATATGCTGTCGTTAGGGTCAACTTGTAACTCCTTAGAACTCGCTCTGCCGTAAGACATTACGGTGCATAACGATTCCCATTAGGTTAAGTTACAAATTATTATTAAGAGTTGGTTGGATATATTTTATTTTTTGTAAATGTTGTTTATAGTTTGATGGATGATGAATGTATTTGTGAATGTAAATGAAAAAGAAAACTTATTATATATATATATATGTTATCAATGGAGGATGCCTTGTTTAGGAGGACATGAAATTTTGTAGCTTATGGTATGGTGCCCCAATATTGGTTGTATGTTACTAGTATGTAGTAGATAATACTAGGATCAATAGTAAACATTTTGTTTTGAGTGGAAGACTGAGTAAAAGAACTTGGAAGATGTACTTTTTATGCCTTTCAGCTTCAAACTAGATACCTTTTGGATAAACCAAACATCCATTCACCACTAGTTTTCCAACTTCAGATTCATACTTTGGAATTCAGATTTAACAAATACCAACCTGGCATGTTTTGGTAGGAAATGAATGGATAGTTTAATGTTTATTTTTTCTTCTTTTAATGTGATTTGTGTGATAGACGGTTGCAAGTGTTCGGTTTATGTGATTGAATTTGCTATTTTTTTCCTTATTTTTTCATTCCAAAGTTATCTGGGATTTTTTTAGTCTAATATCATCCCTTACACTTGCATTAAGCACTTCTGTGGGCATTTTCAAGTTTTGTATCTTTTACAGCATACATGGCTGACTCCAATGGTGATGGTTATGGCAAAACTGAAGATGTTAATGCAATTGACAATCATGGTTTTTTTTTCCCCCAACTTGACAGTCATTGAAATCAACTGATTTAGGTGAGATTTTACAAGGACATTGGTAATGAACTGCACATGCATTGGATTCTTTTCTTTAGTTTGATCTCCAAATTCTTGCATTTTACTACTAACAGTATTTGTTTTAGTTGCAATGCATGTTTGGGGATTTACTTATCTTTTCTTCTTTTCCATTACACCTAGAGCTCTTCCTTAGCTCTGGAATTGTTTGCCTCTCTATTTATTCATTGGTTGCTAGGATCTTTGGCATGAATCTCTCATATACATGGAATCTAAACCATGGATATCTATTTAAATGGGTACATTTTCTCCTCTTTTTTTTCCCTTTCAAATAGACAATATGTGCTTGACCAAACACATGATATTTTCGTATACAAATCAAGTTTCTTCATGTGGTCCCAAACAGTCAACATGCATCTGGGACCAGCCTGAATTATGGGCCAGGGCATCTATACATATAGGGTTCATCTGATACATGGATTGTGCTGATTTTTGCACAAGGTGCTCCTCATGGTAGGCCCACCTTTTGGACAAGTTGGATGTTGCATGCACGACAGGTTAGAAGTTGTCCACTGGCTGAACAATAACCTACGGTCCAACTTAGCTGAACTTGATGCACTGCTCATAAAAGAGTTCGAATTGTTGGGAAATAGGAATTTCCCAGTTCCTACACTTTCCTTCGGTCATGTCGTTAGACACTAGGGCATTAAATGCAGATTGCCTTGCACTATTGTGTATTGATTCCAACATCTAAAGATCCTTTCAAACTGTATTGTACTCTCCCAGTGAATGCTATGAAGTTAAGAAATGCTCTTACTTGAACCTCTAATGGCTAGGATGAATTCTAATCTTTTATTTTGTTAATTGGTTTTAGTTGATTAAACTCTTCACATTTCATGGATTTGAGCTGGTTATTTGTAATATATGAAGGGTTGACTAAACTATTCTTTTCTTGGATTGAATCTGGTTGTTTGTAATATATGTAGGAAGGGCTCAAAAGAAGGTTGAACAAGAGCAGATACTAAGTAGCCAATTCAAGGCAAGGCATAGCCAACAGTTGAAGTTCTGGGTAATTTCTTTTGTACAGGTCCTAGTTTAAGAGGGGGAAATGTTTAGTTAGTAGGGTAAGTCAATTTTTGTTGGAGTGGGCCACTTGGGTCATTTCCTCTTTTATTGAATTGAGTTGTTACCAATTTTATGAATAGGATTCTTATCAAATAGTAGTGTGAATTATTTTTTGAATGACTATCAGGTGCAAGATTAAAAAAATAATAATAATAATTTATCAATATTTTGTTTTATTTACAGAATTTTAGCGACGGACCAAATCCGTCGCTAATTTGTAAACATTAACAACCAACGGCGGATTTGAGGTCCGTCGCTTACTCATATTAGCGACGGACCTTATCCGTCACTAATTTCCGACCGTTGAACGTCAACGACGGATTTGAGGTCCGTCGCTAATTTCTGACCATTGAAAATCAACGGCGGATTTGAGGTCCGTCGCTAATTTCTGACCGTCGAAAATCAACGACGGATTTGAGGTCCGTCGCTTACTCATATTAGCGACGGATCTTATCTATCGCTAATATTTTTAGTAACAACTGATTTTTTGAATTTTACCGACGGATTTTTTATTTTTTATGACGGATCTTATCCGTCGCTATGAAACGACGGACGTTATCCGTCGCAGATTAAACAATCTGTCGAAAAAAAAGGACCTAGTAAACAACGACAGTCGAAATCCGTCATTTATTTGGTTTTACGACGGATTTGGTCCGTCGCAAATTGGCGATTTTGGCGTAGTGTCCACAGTGATAAGTGGGCCCATGGTTTGATAGACTTGGTCATTGATTTGATTAAGTTCAGTATAGCATATTCATTTATTCCTCATATGCACTCATTATTATAAAGGTTATTCATACTAATGGTTGGTCCATACTACAAATTAATTTTTAAGTCACTATAAATACAAAGAAGGACTTACTAATGAACTACTCATGTTACAAACATGTGTGCAGTGACGCCTTAGTATGTAACCGTGCATTCTATTGCATTTCTAAAGATCAACATTAATATAGCTATTCATTTTATGCACATCAATCACACAAAAATCAACTCCTCAACATGCACCTGATCAAAATAATATGTTATATTTGTTCTAGCACCAGTGATATAGTAGGCCCCATTTTTTCACAATTCAGATGTTGCACTCTTGTGCTACCCACCATCAGTCGTTATCAAATATCTTCCCAAAATCTCCTATCATAAAGTAGACAGTAAACCATCCACTTGCAGTCTATAAGTTGGACATGTAAGATTGTTCAATGGAAGAATATTTTGGTGACACATTATACAGTCTAGCACATTAGTTGAATAGTCTTGATCATCAAAATTGGGCCTGGATTAGATTATCCAATGACATATATCATATAGAATTATAAATTGCATATGTATGAATGACGGTGCTCTACTAAAGTAGTAAAATGTTACCTACGAGAGAACTCACAAGAGAATAGACCCATGTGTAGTTAGGATAGATGATTCTAACTGATATTAAAAAAAAAAAAAAACCCACAAATATCTTTTTCATCTTTCCATTGTCCTCTTTGCGCCACATCCACCATTATTATTAGAGATTGAAATGAATTCATAATTGGAGATGTAATATATTGGCCAGAACTTGACTCGAACATTGGATCATACCATGTATAGAACTTTTGAAGGATTATAGGATTGGCAAAAGACGTTGTGATCAAAATAGCAGATAATTGCAAATAGGGCAACATATTAAAATCTTATAAATCATATTCAACAACTTCTATATCACAACATGATTATCCAAAATATTCATCTAATAATTCCCACCATAAACAAGATATATCAATATTTATGATACCGTAAATCACAATAAGCCATAAAAGAGCTAAAAACTACAGGCTGAAAAGAACTTTCAAATGCAATTTCACATGAAAGTTGTGCATGCTGAGGATATTTGATCAGTCAGATTTTTTCTTTATGTGTTGCACTTAATGAAGATAGTGTTCGTATATACAATACCATCATTGATTCACATGGTTCCCACTATTTATGTTTTAAAGATTCTCTATAAAAGTGGCTCTCCTTTGTTTATACATGTATGGTGGTTGAAAAAGTTCCTCATATTTGTATCCCACCCTAATATCCTAGTTTTAAATAAATCCAGGATCAATCCTCATTGTTCACAAATGGTGAATATTAGTGGATACCTACTTGGTGTGGCACTACATATGACTTAATCTTGTTGTGTGTGATAGACTGACATTGTCAGTGACATAAACATAAAAACAATCAATAGGCTATCGCACCAGTGCATAACTTTAAGCCTTTTAGATGATTTGCATAGGTGGTCCAGAGAATACGTACAACAAATATATGTAAGATCCTAACCATTAGATGGTATATGAGGGTTCCAGATTATATGTTTGATCATAGTCTAATCATTCTCATTTATAGATATCAAGATCTAAAGTACTCTAACCATTCTCAGTTGGTGCATACGTTCCATTTTGTACATGTGGTCCAAAGAACCTATAGAACAAGTATCTATAAGATCCTGACCATTAGGTGGGTTATGATAATTCTAGATTATATGAGTCAGGGCCCACAAATCAGGTTAGTGTGGTTTCATTTTGGGCTATTCTAAATAAATAGATGCAACCGTAATTTGTAAATAGTTTTTCAAACAAAATTTGATTTCAAGATTGTTGGAATATGGAGTTTGAAAAATTATTTAAACAAAATAAATTTAAAATTAAAAATAAAAGAAGACTTATCGATTTATAGAAGTCGAGGCGTGACATGAGTCACTCTGCTTGAAATCGAATTTGCTCCCCTTGGACAACGTCCCAAGTGCAACAGGTTTCCAGAGCAATCGACCTCCAGGATACAACGACTATGACCCGGTCACAGCGGTGCACTCACTGTACACGGGCTCGAACCACTTTGTAGTCTTAATCCGAACTAGAAAACACTTAAACCATAGTTTTAATATAAAACAAACTTTTTTTTCTTTTAAAACAGATGAGAGAAAGTCTATTTATAGACTTTGTGAAGACACCCTTTCACAAAGGGTTGTGACTATTGGGTTTAAATCCAAATGGTGCGACCTTTAGGCTTCAAAAGACACAACTTTTCAAAACAAAAATTGAAAGGATATAACCTTTCAGTGAAAAGACACATTCGTAGGGCACATGCGCACCTATGGCCACAGCCATGATTTGTCCCAACGGATATTTTGAAACACTAAATTATTTTAAAATAATTTAAAATACAACAATACTAACATAGAGTAATATCATAGTGGGGCACACCCAAGCAGCCAAGCTATTTGCTCACATGGCCACTCAACCTGCCATTAATTAAAGAAATATAAAAGTAGTGGAATCATAATCATACGAGTTGTAGAGGTAGCTTTTTGAAAAGCTTTATAAAAAAGAAACTGAATGTAAATTCCATATTAATTACGTGTCTTTTTTTATATATATAATAAAATTCTCGATATTTGACTGCTAGATCGGCCAATCAACGGTGGAATTTGACAGGAAAGGTGCCCACCTTATCACAGCTGCGGTATGTTTTTCACCTGTTCTGGATTTTATACTATAAAGCCATCCCAAGAAAGATTTATGCATCACGCATTTAAAAGATTGCAAATTTTCAATGGCTCATATTCAAATCCAAGAGTCCAAGGTCAGGATCATGAATGAAGCATGATTATAGCATCATAGGTTTTGTAAGGCAGTAATACCAACATGAACGGTTCAGATCATCATCTAAGATGCAAACGTCCCATCATATCAACATTCCCCATCACCGAAAAGTGGGCCCCACTAGTAAAAACCGAAAACACAAGTGTATGCCGTGCAATTCCCAACCCTAGCATTGCATGATGCTTTATATATACAAGACAAGACAAGGAAGAGAACGAGAGGGAGCAGTGGCATTAGTAGGGAAGTGGGCCCACTAGCAGTAGGTCCCACAACAACAGTTATATTAGTGGAACTGCTACTGGCAGTAGTAGCAGGTTCATCCCACTGCCAGTGTTAGTAGTAGGAGCATTTGAGAGAAGAAGCAATGGGCAGCAATGAGGTAGTAACAAGGGTTGAATGTGGGTGCTGTGGCATGTGGGAGGAGTGCACCATAGGCTACATTGGGTGGGTCGAGGAGCGGTTCAGTGGCACGTGGGTGTGCAGCCTGTGCGAAGAGGCGATCAAGGACAAGCAGGTCCGGCTCGGAGTGGGCATCAAAGCGGCGCTGCGGCTCCATGCCACGTTCATGGAGGCTGCGAATGTCGACCCCACAGTCCAGATTGTGCGGTCCAAGATCGAGCTGCTCAAGAAGTTCATGTCCTCCAATTCTTCTAAGGAGAGAATCATTAATAGCTTATAGTTAGATGAGAGTAAGAAAGCACTTAACCCCGGTGGAAAGAAGGTAATTGAGAATGTATTTTGCACTTCTAACTTTGTTAATAGGTTGCATTGCATGTGTCTGAAATATTGAGAGAGAGAGAGAGAGAGAGAGAGAGAGAGAGAGAGAGAGAGAGAGAGAGAGTATTTTCATTGGCCATTGAGAACCTCTGTAGGTTGAGCTTTACCTACAACGAATTTGTGGGGCCCAATGTGATGTGTGCATGGCATGGAATCCGTGCATCATGTGCACCCACTCCTGTTCTCCAGGATACAAATTATGAGGCTGATAAAAAAAATTTGGTGGGCCACACCGTGTAAATTCATGCCTAAAACTTCTAAAATCATATGATAAACGTTGGGGCCCACCCAGTCTGGAAGGATTTTAATGGTGGGTGTCCCAATCAATCATTCCATATGGCGGGGGGCCACTTAAGCTTTGGATTGATCTAATCTTTGGAAGACAGGAAATTGAGGAAGCGCACATGATGGATGGATTGGATGTCCTGAAAACATCATGGTGGGCCCCACACATGGCATTGTAGGTTAAACACACTACAATAAAGTGGGCCATTACCGACTCTTTTTTTCGCCGATGACCAATACGAACTGCGGGCAAAGGTAAGAATCGTTGGGCTTCGTGTGGCTGCTGACGATAGAAGGAGATGAGCGCCACCGAAAGCGTGGTGTTAGGGGAACTCTTTGTGCTGATTAAAAGCAGCTGCTAGAAAAAGCTAAAAGAAACGAGCATTTTTCTTATGTCATCTCTCTTCCAGCGCGCTCCGCCCCCATTCTCTCTCTCTCTCTCTCTCTCTCTCTCAGCGCCCTCTTCCCCTAGTACCTTTCCCTCCCTCTCTCTCTCTCTACAACTTAGAGCAGATCTAGTTTGGATTTCCTTTAGCCTTTCCCCCTTCACTCATTTTTAGGGTTTTGAATATGGCTTGGAGCAAATCTAGTTGAGGTCGAAGCATTTGGTGGAGGGTTTCTTGTAGAAATTGCATTTTGTGAGAAGTCCTGTTTTTTGATTTTTTTAGGCGTTTAGAGTTATAGATCCGATTGGCATTGAAGTGCAAATTCTAGACGTGTTGAAGAAAGCAGAAGAGGAGTTCGATTTCCAGACGTGCAGGGGCCTAATTTTATCATGTGAGGTGGGTTTTTTCAAAAGGGTTTTGAAGATTCTCGAGAAGGACGAGCAAAAATCTATGGGGTGGAACTGGAAGAGGTTTTTAAGATATTTTTTGAAGTAAGTTTTGATCCTTGCAAGGAAGCTACTTCGTTCTTCTGATGATGTGTAATCCTCATAATAACTCTGTGATAGGCATTGGATTCTCATTTTCAGTTTTTAATTTTTAATTTTTTTTTTCCATTTCCTTATCCTAGAACTGAAATGCAGATGAACTGTTTGATCCTTGGCCCCAAGATATACAGCATACTCATTTTCAGTTTGTGTAATGTTCTGTTATCTAGACCATTTGTCAGCTGGGCCCCACTTTGGAAGGCCCATTGCTTGAAAAATTCTCCTGGATAGGACCATCCTAAGTTCAATAATTTGGCCAGTTTAGAAGTGAAATGCGGCAATGGTCCACATTCGGCTTTCAATCTAGGAGGGTTGGGAAGTGTGGTCCATCCACAGCAAGTCACATACCCAAGAATATATAAAGCATGCTTGAGTCTTCAAGTTAAGCTTCCTTTATTTCAGGTATCGTCAGATTTCAAGGAGTGGGGCCTAGGACTGGATATGAGCCCAAGTTTTTTGCTGATTTATTTGGGCTTATCAGGCCAAAATCTCTTTGAAATTCGTGTGTGTATGTGTGTGTGTGTGTGTGTGTGTGTGTGTGTGTGTGTGTGTGTGTGTATCACCATCAATGTAGAGATTTAGTTTATGTGTGTGGTCTCTTTACCTTTATTTCCTGAAACCTTGGCTGAGGAGAAGTCCTATGCTCAACTATGGCTATTATGATTAGATCTACTCATTTCTGGTTTTTCCTATGTAAAAGGGGACTTCACTTCTTTATATTTTATTGCGTCGATGCTTGTCCATTTCTGTGCACCCAACAATCCTGTATGCGGCTCATATAAAGATGATTTTTTTTTTCTTTCTAATTGTTTAGCACATTTCATTTTGGTTAACTTGCCATCTGAAGCTTATAGTTCAAGTTCTGTGATATTCTTACATTTGCAACTTCTTTTACTTTAACTTCTTTATTACTTACATATGCAATTTCTTATTTTCATTTTTTTGATAAGTATTATTGTTTAACACATTTTTTTGAATCATCTTCTCCACTAAACTTTCCTTTAATTGAGTACTGATCCCCACCAAACTTTCCTTTATGTTCCTATCTCAAGCTAAAAGAAAAGAATGGCCAATTGAGAAGCTGAGGAAGTTTGAGGTCCCCAAAGCTCCAAAATATATTTTCCTATCATTTGTCTAATGGGACATGCACTGATACACTGCCAACACTCTTATGTAACCTGTCTTGCTGCAGCAGAAAAAAAAAATGTAATTTCTCTCAAAATCCTCAAGCAAATTTCATTTATTTTTTATGTTAGTTTCATTTGATAGCATACAAAAGACACGTCTCTTCATTTTATACATTTTCTTGTGGAAGGTCTTTTCTTGTTTGACAGGGAACTTTATTAACACAAGGATCTCTAAAAACATGTTTTTCCAATCTGAGTTACAATCAAATTGTAGGACACTTTTTTTTGCCCTTATGTTTGTCATCCCCTGCTCAATGAATTGTTTTTTTGCATTAGAAGACTCACCAAATTCTAGTTATAAATGCAGTTGGAAAGAGACTACGAGTGTGTGTATTCACCTTTAAATAAAAAAAAATTAAAAAAAATCTGAAATGGTTTTCATTCATTTTCTCACAAATCCTCTCAAGAGTAGGCAAAATAGAGAAAAGACCCATTTCAGATTTTATTTTATTTTATTTATTTTTTTTTCTTTTTGAAACGAATGGTCTTTTTTTGGGTGAGAAAGAAACTTGTTGGTCTTTTCTGTTATGCATCATCTCAAACAAAATTGCATTTACTTGATACATTAGTCTGGGTATCAACCTTGCCACTGCAGATGTTATCATTCTCTATGAAAGTGATTGGTACATTTTCCATTCTGCTTTGCTAGTAGCATTTTAAATTAGTATTTTTTACTATCTAGCTTCATCTCTCTTATGTATATGCTAGTTTTTCCAGATTGAGAGAAAAATCAATTTGGTTTATGGTGGTAGAAGGAAGTGAAGGCTAATGGGTCTAATTTCTCATACTGTTTTTAATGGTGGATGCCATGCTGTTGGGTATATATTTTTTTCATTTGATCTACTTTTTTGTAGAAAAATAATGCCGCCTAGATGCCTAGCGATGTTGATAGCAATCAGGTTGTAGACCTTTATCCTATATATGCATTGACAGATGCAGGTGAAAACTTTGGAGCTCTATTATGAGCATCATTTCTTTGATTTCTATTTTCTTTCGAGAATTTTCATGGTGCTTGTGTTATTATTGTCAGGGCTCAAAGGAGAATATATATTCCTTACAACAACAAAACAAGGAAACTTGCAAAAGCTATGCCAAGAAAATATGGTAACATCCATAGATTTGTTGTAGAAAAACTTAACTTTGCCCAATCAAGTCGACCTAATCATATACCATCAAGACTTGGGGGTGAAAAAATCAATTTAGTCAAGACTTGAAAGAAACTCAACTTGACTCAACAAAACGAGGAAAGTTCACTGGTGCCCATTTAGTGGACTGACACGATTTCCATCGTCGTTTGAGTAAATGTCGTTGCCCATCTGTATTAGTTCATACTCCCATTATAGCCAATAAATCAAACCTTTGGAATTTGTACTTTCTATATCTAGTGACAAGCTCTGTTTTCCTATTAGATACATTTCATTGATGATCTTAGTAGATTTTCTTTTGGAAAGCGCTTTCATTTTTAACTCATTTTTCTTTTCTTATTTTTTTGGTGGCTGTGTTTCAGGATTCAAGCATTTGAAATGATGGCAATTGCTGTGGTAGGGAACAACCTCATATGTTTGTCTTTTCAGCCTTTAGACTTTTACTGCATGTCTGTCTTCAATTAGTTGGGTTTCCGGTGGTGCTATGTAGCTTATAATTTTCTACTATCATTTCGAATTATCTGCCATAGTGTTCTTGCACCTGCAAGTTATGACAAAAATCTGGATTGCATGTGGTCATATTACTGAAGAAGTCTTCCGAGTCAAAGCCTAAACAATTTGGGATATAAGATTTTTCGCTTTGTTATGAAAATGTTGTGCATTAGTGATGTATAATTTCCATTATTGGTTGGTATTAATGAGATGGTTGTTCATTAGTTTGACAGGTTTCCTTTGTTTGTGCAGCTATGACTTAAATAGTACCTAACCATCCCATTTTATAGGCTATTTGTTGGATGATTAGAATATATGATTTGTGTGTTTTTGAACTATGGTCCATTGTAGTGAAATGACACACTGTACAGATGGAGTACAAAAGCCTTGTGAGCGTACAGGTTGGGATGTTAAATCATTATTTGGATGCTCATTTCAGGTTTTGGTTTGTATCAGCATACAGGTTTGAAACGATTGTTTTGGTTGTTCATTCTGGATTTCACATTTACATATGTATACTGAATGTTTTATTTTTGCTACTCATTTTAGGTTAAGGTTTGTAACATCTTACACGTTTGAGCTCGGATGATAATTGTTTGTTTTGCCTAATCATTTTAGGTTTTGGTTTATAACAACTTAAAGATTTAGCTTAATCATCACAGGTTTAGTGTTAGCTTTTTCCTCGCTAGGTCCCAGGTTTTGATTGCCTGCGGGTTTTGATTTATCAACTATTTTCCTCTCTAGGTCCCAGTGCAGAATTCATGGGTTGTGGCCGTGTGCATGTTGTAAAGTTTAAGTGGTCTAGTATGGAAGTTCTTCTTCATCAGACTGATGCCCATGCCTCTAAAAGATTTGGATTTTAGGTACATGGAAAATATTTGTATATGTCTGGACACTGATAGCATAGTAGTTAGAATTTACAAACCAAGTCAGTTTGCTTTGCCCCCACACTTTGTAATGCCCTTTTGTTAAATCTATCTTACAGGCGAAAATATGAAAAAGATTGTGTTGAGGCTATAATGCCAGAGCTGCAAACATGTCTCCCAACACCCAATTAAGGTTGGCTTCTCATATTATTATTATCATTATTATTATTTTATTTATTTATTTATTTTAGGCAAGCATTCAACATTCTATGCTAGGCATCACTTTAGGTGGTCCCCACATTGTAAGGATTTTATAAGACTTTTGGCATGCAACTGGACGATTAAAATGGCATATAGCCAACAGGAAAACATTTTGTTCCATTGACCATACATGGTGGGATTCATTTTTTCCTCCTGTTTATTCTGTTATGAGAAATAGGGCTGGATTTTGGAGTGTGATGACTTTGATTTGTGGCCTTCACTAAATTTAATGTGATCAGTTAGACACTTTTTGGCTGGTTGATCGGATTCGATTGAAATATACTACTTCAGATATCATATGTTAAGTGAAGCATGCTTAGTACATTTTAAATTAAATTTTGTATTTCAAATAGATGTTGCTACGGCTGAAGGGTGTTACGTACCACTGACAGTTCGTGCATACTATATCTATTTTGATAAGTTGCATTACTGGGGTGTTGTAATTTTACATTTCATTTGATTTCTCATAGTTTGCAGTTGGGAATCTATAACAGGAAAGAAAAACATGGATACTCAAAGGTCAATATTGACTTTTAGGCTGAATTCAAATGTTGGAGTGAATTAAGTAGTGAACATTCATGCTTTAAAAAAAAAAAAAAAAAAACTTTCAGCTTAATAAAAAAGTTAATGGGTGCTTCCAGGTCATTCATAATGATGAAGTTGCATTGACATTGCAGCGTGTTGCTTTTGAGTGGGTCAGGACATATGACCAGTTGTAGTTGATCATTTCTCTTGTCAAATACCTTGAACTAGAAGAAAAGTAGAGAAGGTGTTAAATGCTTTACAGATTCAATGTAGTGAGAACTTGGAAGGAAATTAGTAAAATATGGGCCAGATACGTAATAATTGGTAGGTATCATTTTGAACTTCTACACACACTTGGATACTCTCATATCTCACTTTTTGGAAATTGGGTATTGCTGGTATTCTCAATTGGGTCTTGCATTTTGAATGTCTATATGCACTTGAACTCTCCTAAATCTGTTTTTTCGGGTATTGCTGGTTTTCTCAACTAGTTGTTGCATTTTTTTATTTTTTATTTTTGATATGGAGTATGAATGTTCTTCTCATCATAAACAAGAGAAACGGTTTTGAATGCTTAATTGATGTATGAGTCTTCTCCTTGTGGTTTCTTTTCTTGCTTTGTCAAATCTATGGATTTATGGGGGGTTGGAATTGGTAAATCCACAGGTTCTGTAAATCTTGACTATAAAACAAGTTGAGGAGATTTGAAATCTATGGATTTCACTAATCCATGATCCTGATCCCTCACCCAAAACAACTTAATATGCATAATCAACCTTCATAGGCTTCCTGGTCTTGTTTGCAGATTAGATTAGGCTTTTAGGCCCATGACATGGAGATGCAACTTTTGCGTCCTGAGTCCATGATTTGGAGATAGCAGTTTCTTCAGATGGTTAAACAGCAACAATTTGCATTCTACAACCAGAATCTTCCAATCCATGGGAACTTTTGGTTCATTGGCTAACCATGACCAAGCCCAGCATATTAATGGATTGTATCACTAAACCATGGCCCCACTTGCATAAACTAAAAACCCAAATGTGTTGTATTTAAAAACCAAGTTGAAAAATTGGTGGGAACACATCACACTAAAAGTCCTTTAAAGAAGAACATGTATGTTTTCCTCATTAGAGAGTTAAAACTACAATTCATGCATTAATTTTGAATTCTTTCCTCTCTAGCTTTTCTTAATATACTGATGAAGGCATTGCCTTCTCTTTTTGTGATTGGTTCATATTTAAAGATCTTTCTGGTGTTATTGTTACAACCCAGGCTGAAAATGTAAAGATTCTTCTTTTGTGGGTCACAGATATCTGATGTGGTTGATGAGGAAGTCTGCAAGATGGATGAAAGTTCAAGGAAGGGAGTCCTGTTCCAGTTCATGTTCTTGGCTTTAGGCATCTATAAGGATTGACAATGGATGTTTTAAAGGTAACCTAGTTTATTTTCCCCTAGAATAGCAAAAAGTGTGTTTGGTCCGGTCACATCCACTATTGGTCCATTAGATCAGCAGTTTGGATTATCTACATGGACCCCACTTCTCCAAAATCAATGGTCATAGTATTACTCTAGAAAAAATTTATACAGATTGTCAGTGGCCATGACCTATATAGCTACCAATTTAATCCGTAGTAAAGTTTTAAAGAGCTATGGTGCCAATAGCTACGGTCATACTGTTTGCTAGTCATCTTTAGCTACGGATGTTATCCGTAGCTTTTGACAATGTAGCGGCGGCCAGCACAACTGTCAACAAAGGTCCTGACTGCCGGTAAAGCCTTTACCGACTGAGGCTTTACCGGCTGTTAGCTGACCACGGGCAAAGGATTTGCCGGTGGTTTTCTGGGTCTTTACTGGCAGTTTTGACCGCCGGTAGAGGCCAGTTTTCTTGTAGTGACATAACTTCCAAAGTTTTGTTAAGTATTTGGTTGGATGACTCGGATCCAAGCTTTGTAGGTATGGCTGTGGTCGTCCCAGACGGTTCCTAGACCATTCTATTCGGATTTGGTCTTCCATTGTCCTGAGTCCAGCGCTCGGTCTTGTTTTTATGACCCAAATATGATTTGTATTGTGTACATATGAATTTAAGCTGTCTGTCGATTTCTTTCTGACTTTTACGACCCAAATATGATTTGTATTGTGCACATATGAATTTAAGCCATCTGTCAATATTTCTTTCTGACCAACTAGTTTATTTAGCACACAGGTCGCATCTAGTGATTTTATTAGGCTAATGTTTGACCTTTCTAATTACTAGCTTGGATCTTTTATACAATGTTCCTATGTGTGGGAGGCCAAGAAGTGTGGTAGATCGAGATCATTTATCATTCTTCATTTTTAAACAACACAACCAATAAAAGCATGCACTAGCTTTTAATAGTCAAATACACAATCCCATAGTACACAAAAACAACAATGCCAAACACTAACAAACTACTTTTGGAGCATTCCAAACACTCTTATGTGTAAACCCTAAATGACACTCATAGTTGAAAACTGAAGAAAAGAGAGAAAAGAAGAGCATGGAAACAAAACACCTTGATGTCAACACACACAAAGTACGATTTTTCCTACACAATTCCATTTAATTATGGAGCATCGATTGGGCCAGAAAGGTAAATGAGGAAGGTCCGATAGTCGCCTGATGTATTGGATTGTATTGCATCCCGCAACGACTTCCCATCTATCTTTGCGTATTCATCTTTTATATAGTTCATGTCGATCTCAGCCCTTGTCACCATTACCCTTATCAACGTTGTGTCCCTTGTCCCCAAGCCTTTCATGGCCTCGTACAACACCTGAGAAAATTTTAGATGAGATTGAACTATTTAGGGTGGTGGATATACATAGGACAATAGTTTGGGCTACCACATCTTGTTTTTGGACCCAGTCATGGACCAGGCTTGGGTCTAATTGCATAGTAAATGCACACATATCTACTAAAACATGTATGGTGTGATACCTCGGCAAAGTACTTGGCAGGATTCTCAGCACATCTTAAGAGTGTAAGAAGTCCAAACTTGAAATTTCCAGATGTTTCGTTCTCTACGGCCTACAAAGGAAGGAATTTACTTGAGAATTATCAGAAAATGAAGATAAAAAAGGCATGTATTTCCGTAGAATAGTATTCATGTTGTTTCACAAGTAGTAGTATAAGTTATAGTGCTCCTAGTTGCCTAGGTTTAGTTAGATGGTCCAATCAATCAATCTGAACTATCCATCAAGTCCTTAATTAACATACTTCAGGTTGCCAAATCTGATAACTGCAGGTGTAATGAAAAAATTGACTAATTTTTAAGCAAGGTGAACCTCATTGTGGGGCCAACCTTTTGGATGGGTAGATTGTTGCATACACTTGATAGGATGCAAGTTACCCATGTGTTGGATAGTTAGTAGTCCAACTGGTTGGACGTGAGATCTCTTTAACACTTGTGAGTGCGTGTGGTCACAGACATATACATATGTAAATATGCATGTGTGTACATACACATGTATGCATGTTGATGTAGGATAAAGTTAAGGACAATCACGTGTATGGCTAGGATTGAAAGAAATGTTACTTGAAAGTTCGATGCATTATAACTTGTGATGACCACAACTTTGTGACTGGTTATACGTTCCGTGCATATGATCTATCATTTAAAAGATATCAATGAAGCCAATGCCATGGGACATTTGACTATCAAACGTGTTTGTCAAAATAAGACAATTGAAGGGTTAATTTTAAGTTTTTAGTAACATGTTACTAGTTTTAGTCAATTATAGTTTTTACTATTTTAGGGTTTGAAGATTCTTGGAATATCTTAAAGTTCTTATTGGAGTTATGTAAAAAAAGTTAATTCAATTTATAAGTTAACTACTATTTTTAATAAATTTACTATTTATGGAAAAATTTATTATTTCAAGAAAATTATGAATTTAGGGTTCAAGGCTTATATAAGTATTATAAAAGTGCTTTGGAAACATTCTTAATTTCATTAATAATATCACTCTTATTTCTCAAATTTTAGAGATTCTCGCCTCTTTGTGGATTTAACGCTATTTTTACAAAGAATATGGTGATCTTTTCTCTTTTATCTAAGTGCGGGCAAAGCGAGTTTTTTTTTTTATATTATTATTAGAGTGATGTTTTTTCTTGGGTAATGACGTCTAATAATTGATCGGGTATCAACAATCCTACGAGAGGTGTTATGAAGAATTAAGTATTATCTTAGGCAAAGTGCAAAGCGTTTTAACAAGAATTTTTGATAATCAATGCAATAGATAAAAAAATGATTATTTTATTGACTGAGCCTATGCTTGCAAACATATTTGTGATAACAAATTATCCACAATCATTGAAGGGGCTCGTGGGCCATTAGTTTGTGGCCAAATTCCTTTTAGTCAAGGGAAAGGGATTGAGTAAGTTTAGAAGTGATTTATTATTTTAGGGAAAATATTATTTCAAAAAAGTTATAAATTTAGGATATGCGGCTTATATAAGTCATATGAAATGACTTTATAAACAGACTTTTATCAATAATATTACTTTAACAAAAAAATTATAATGATTTCTCCCTTCTTGTGGATTTAAGGGTGATTTTTGAAAAGAAGCATCTCTTAGCATGTGCACAGTTGAATGTCTTACTTGTTCAATTATTATTATTATTATTTTAGAAAAAGCAAGCAAGAAGTAACTCTCTTATTATCTACCCAAAGTAGAGCCCAAAAGAGATTAAAAAAATAAAAATAAAAAATAAAAAGAAAAGAAAAGAAAAAGAAAGAGGGCTAGAACCCTTAGAAGAAAAGAAAAAAGAAAAAGAAAAGAAAATGAGCACACCCCAAGTTTGAGGGGGAAAAAAGAAGAAAAGAAGAAGAAAATGAAACAGAAAGAAGCCACCCAAAACATGAGGGCAAACACTAAATTATTATACTTTTAAGTAATTAAGAAACTGCATTTATCTCCACAAATTATACTTTCATGGTAAAATTCATTTATTGAATGAAAAATCTTTTAAGAGTAAACCTTAAAAATTCATTTATTGAACCAAAAGTCTTTTAAAAGAAAAATCCTAAAAATTTTAGGAGCTTTTTCCTAGTTATTATTGTTATTGTCATCATTCAAGCCTTAGTGCCCAACTAATTGGGGCTGGCTACATGTATCTTTTAACATTCCACTTTGTCAAGGGTCATAACTTCAGCTAAACCGTAGGTCATCAAGGCTTTATTACTATCTCCGCCCATTCCCTTTTGGGCCTTCCTCCTACCCTTTTCGAAGCTCCAACTTGAACTAACTCACTCCTAATTGACGCAGCTCTAAGTCTTCATTGCACATGACCAACCATAGCAATCTATTTTCTCTCATTTTGTTACCTATTGGTGCTACTCTTAAGTTCTTTCAAATGCATTCATTTATAATTCTATCATTTCTCGCTTTTGCACTCATCTATCTCAACATCCACATTTAATTTATGCTCATCCTATGAACATGTTGTTCCTTAATTACCCAACATTCTGCCTCATAAAGTGTAGTTGTTCTTATAGTTATCCTATAAAAAAATTTCCTTTATTTTGATTGGTACATGACAACCGCATAAAACACTAGAGGCACATCTCCATTTCTTCCACCCAACTTGAATAATATGGCCAACAGCCTTTACAATCCCTCCACTCTCATGAGCAATCAATTTAGGATATCGAGAGTGTTCTGTTTAAGAAACTTTTTGGTCAATAATCTTAATTATTTCCTTATTTCTACTCTTATTGTTATTACAATTGTACTCTTATGTACTTTTTTTAAAAAAAAAAATCTGGCTAATTTTATATCTTTTAAATTCTAAACATATTGTGGTGGGAACATTTGTTGCAAATGAACAATCACACAAGAGATCAATCACGACAATATTTTATTAATAATTTTTGTGTTTTAATGGTAACACTATAATACTAAGTAATACAACCATACTATCAAGAAAGGTAACAAAATGTGCATTTTTCCTCATATGCAAAGTATCCTTTATCAACATGTTGTTTACTTTTTCCAACACTAAAAACATAAGTTAAGGGAAAGAAGGAAAAAATCTAATGATTAAATTTTGTAAAACAATATGTTTCTACAACAATATAGTTTTACATTAAGGAATTACTAAAAATATAATTAATTTTATATTTCCATCATTCCCATCATTTAATAAAACACTAAATAATGCTGATTAATAAACTTTTAAAAGAAAAAAATGGTAGAGAAAGGTACCTTTGCAAGTGAGTTCCCATACAAATGCTGATAAACAGAAGCGACTGCAGCTAAATGGGCTCTATTCCTTTGGGTGAAAATGTGGATAAAAGTCTTCTCATCTGTTCCCCATTTACCTTCTCCTTCCTTATATAGCTTTTTAGCATCCTCTTCCGCCAATGATTGATTGGCCACCGTTCCCTCGTCACGCTCGGCATTTAAACATGCAATTAACAACTTCATGATAAAATAAATTTTATTATATTAGTTTTTTAAAAAGTCATGAAATTATCTCCTACATCATTAAATGATTAAAAGTATTTGTTTTGATAGAACGTGGGGCCATGGCACATGTGTCAAAATCAAGGTTATTGATAAGTTATTATGCACTGCGAATATACATCAAAATCAAGTAAGGCTACTCATCAAGGGGAGCCAATTAGGTGTTACTACCCTTACTGTGGGGCCCACCTTGATGGTGTATTGTATATCCATACCGTCTATCCATTTTTCATCCCATTTTAGGACGTGTCCCAAAAATTAAGCAGATCCAAATCTATGGTGGACCACACCACAAGAAACAGTGGAGATTGAGTGCCCACCATTAAAACTTCCTAGGCCCATTGTAAGAAAATCCGTAATGTTTATTTTCCATCCAACCCATTGATAAGGTCAACCAGGGCTGGATGAACGGAAAATACAAAGATGAGCTTGATCCAAAACTTCGTGGCCTACAAAAAGCTTTTAATGGTCATTCACCACTTTTTTCACTGGTGTGGTCCACTGGAGATTTGAATATGTTTAAGTTTTGGGATAACATAGTAAAATAAGCTGAAAAAACTAGATGGACGGCGTAGATATACAACACATTCATCAAGGTGGGCCCCACATGGTAAGGATAACACTCTTCTAAGGTGTTACTTGCGTAACACCTAATTTGCTCCCAGTTTGACCAACCTAATTATTGGACGAATGCTAATTTTTTTAAGGTCCATGTATGTTTATAATGTTATCTTAGCTAATGAATAGCATCGATCTATGAAACGTGCTCTGGCTGTTGAGATGTGGAGCCACATCCGGACAGGGCCGCTCAACCAGTCAAGTGGTCTACTCGACCGGTCGAGTGGCCCACTCGATTAGTCAAGGGCTGGCTCGACTTAAAGTCCAGCAAGCATAAGTTTTTTGGTTCCGAGATGCTCCACCGGTCGAGGCCCATGCTCGACTTGTCGAGGGTCTGCTCGACCAGTCGAGGTTACGCAGATTTGTTTTGCGGATTTGATACGGACTGCGGAAATTTGAGTCGGTTTCGCAAGGATGCGGAAGGGAAGTTGCCTAAACTATAAATGGGGGTCCCTAGGGCTTTTCTAGGGTGATGAGAGTTATTCAAAAGTGTAGGCAAAGGGTTTTCTCTATACATCTAAAGGGAAAAGGTTAGTATATTGCTTGTAATCTTGTTTTCTTCATAGTGAAAGTTTTGTACCGTGGTTTTTTACTCTTAGTGGGGTTTTTTCACGTATATCTTGTCTTATGGTTTGTTTGGAATGTTTTGACTCTACTTCTAAATTATATTTCTTTCTGTTTATCATTTGTGTGTGAGATCGGAGATTGGATCTCGATTCACTAGTGTTGTTGGCGTGCTGCACAACAACTGGTATAAGAGCTATTGGTTTAGTTCAAGTGGGAGCGATGATGGAAGAAGGGAAGACTCGAATTGAAAAGTTTGATGATTCAAACTTTACCTTCTGGAATATGCAGATAGAGGATTATCTGTATCAGAAGGACCTCTATATTCCTCTAGTAGGAAAAGAGAAGAAACTAGAAAAGATGACAGATGATGAATGGTTTTTATCAGATCAGAAGACTTTAGTAACGATCTGACTCTCTTTGTCTAAGAGCGTCGCCTTCAATATATCCAAGGTGAAAAACACAAAAGAATTAATAGAAGCCCTAGCTATGATGTATGAAAAACCATCAGCATCTAACAAGGTTCATCTTATAAAACGGTTATTCAATATGAAGATGTCAGATGGTGGGAGCGTGGCTGAACATCTAAACGAGTTCAATACAGTCACGAGCCAGTTGGAATCCATTGGCATTATTTTTGAGGACGAGGTCAGGGCATTATTGATCTTGTCTACTTTGCCAGACAGTTGGGATGGTTTGGTGATTGCCGTGAATAATTCTTCAAGGTCAAAAAAACTGAAATTTTATGATGTGGCTGGTCTAATTCTCAGTGAAGAATCTAGAAGAAAGACATCAGAAGTTTTAGGGGATTTAATAAATGTTCTAAACGTTGAAGGAAGATGAAGATTGCTAAACAAAAGAGTCAATAAATAACGACGTTCTAAGTCAAGGAAGAAGTCCAAGGGACCGAAAGACAAAGACGGGTGTTAGCATTGTGGAAAAAAATGGCATATGAAACATGATTACAGGGCGCTTAAGAAACAAGAAGGAAGCTCTCAAGGTGAGAAGGATTCAGTGAATCTATCTGAGGAGAGCGACACAGAGGCGTTGATCTTGTCTCTTGATGCGAGAAATGAGTCTTGGGTCATAGACTCGGGTGCTTCGTTTCATGCTACTTCATGTAAAGAAGTTCTGCGTGATTATATGTCAGGTGACTTCGAGATAGTTTACCTAGGTGATGATGAGTCATGCAGTATTATTGGAAAGGGAGACGTCATATAAATCAGAAAGATGGAACGGTTTTGAAATTGAGGGATGTCAGACATGTACCGAGTTTGAAATGGAACTTGATCTCAATGGGACAGTTGGCCGATACCGGATATGTGACGACCTTCACCAGTGATTCCTGGAAGATTACAAAAGGTGCCTTGGTGATATCTCGAGGTAAGAAGGAAGGTATTTTGTACGTAACTTGAGGATCATATAGTTCACTCGCAGTCGCATCAACTGGATGAATGGGAAGTTATGGCATCAGAGGTTGGGAAATATGAGTGAGAAGGGAATGAAAGTGTTATTGTCAAAAGAAAAGCTACCAGGGCTGAAGTCTATTGACTTGAAATTCTGCGAGGACTGCGTGTATGGTAAGCAAAAGAGGGTAAGTTTCAAAAAAACAGGATGTACTCTAAAGACACATCTATTAGAGCTTGTACACACTAACGTGTGGGGACCGGCATAAGTATCATCTCTTGGTGGCTCATGTTATTTTGTTTCTTTTATTAATGATGCTAGCAAAAAACTGTGGGTCTATTTCTTAAATCATAAATCTGATGTATTTGATGTATTTAAGAAGTGGAAAGTAATGGTAGAAAACGAGACAGGTAAAACAGTAAAATGTCTCAGATCAGATAATGGAAGAGAGTACTGTGATAAGGGGTTTGAGGAGTATTGTGCAGGGAATGGAATCAAACATTAGAAAATGATTCCAAGGACACCTCAGCAGAATGGTGTGGCTAAGCGCATTAACAAGACCATTCTTGAGCGCGCTAAGAGCATGAGGTTACATGAAGGGTTGCCCAAGACCTTTTGGGCAGATGCTGTGAATACTGTCACGTATCTCATCAATAGAAGTCCCTCAGCACCATTAGATGGTGGGCTACCAGAAGAAATGTGGACTGGGAAAGAAGTGAACCTTGTACATCTCAGAGTGTTCGGTTGCACTTCATATGTTCACATTGATGCAGAGCACAAAAACAAGCTGGATGCAAAGTTCAGGAGGTACACATTTATAGGCTGCAGGCAGCATGATTTTAGCTAAAGGTTTTGGGATACAAAAAATAGAAAAATTATCAGAAGTAAAGACGTAGTCTTCTATGAAAAAGTGATGCATAAGGAGACTGTGCAGCAAAATAAGGTCGAGGAAAAAGAATTCATAGAGTTTGAAGAGTTACCGGACATGGGTGTTACAGTGCCACAGGATGATCACGCACAGGAGCATTATGAGTTAGAGCCATATACACCGGTTGTGAGGAGGTCTACTCGGGAGAGGAGACTCACGATTCGATACTCACTCTCCTTACATTATCTACTACTGACAGATAATTGTGAACCAGAGTGTTTTGAAGAGGCATTACAGTCAGATACATGGGTTAAGTGAGAGTAGGCCATGGATGATGAGATGGACTCTCTTGAGTCTAATCGTACATGTGAGCTAGTCACTCTACCTAAAGGTAAGAAAGCTTTTCATAACAAGTGGGTTCAGAGACTGAAGGAGGAGCACAATGGTTCGAAACAGTATAAACCTAGATTGGTTGTGAAAGGGTTTCAACAAAAGGCAGGTATCGATTTCACTAAAATATTTTCATCGGTAGTGAAAATGTCTACGATTTGCATGGTTTTGAGTATAGTAGCTATAGAGGACTTACATCTAGAGCAGCTCGATGTTAAGACAGCTTTTCTTCATGGGGACCTTGAGGAAGAGATATATATGCATCAGCCAACAGGATATGTGGCACCAAGGAAGGAGAACAAGGTGTGTAGACTGAAAAAAAGTATATATGGCCTGAAGCAGGCCCTGAGGCAGTGGTACAAGAAGTTCGACAGTTTCATATCGAAAAATGGTTATAGGAGATGTCATCTAGACCACTGTTGCTATTTGAATAAGTTTGATATGTCGTACATCATCTTTCTTCTGTATATTGATGATATGCTTGTGGCCGAATTAAGAATGAAGGACATCTCAGATCTCAAAAGACATAAGGAAAAAGAGTGATAGGGAAAACAAAAAACTAGTTTTGTCACAGGCAGAGTACATAGCCAAGGTACTTGATCGATTCAATATGGGGGGTGCTAAGCCGGTTAACACTCTATTAGCCAATTACTTCAAGCTTTCTAAGGAGCGAGGTGCGAAGACGCGGAAGGAACGAGACTACATGGCTAAAGTCCCACACACGTCAGCTATTGGGAGTCTTATGTATGTTATGGTGAGCACGAGGCTAGACATTACTCAAGCAGTGGGAGTTGTTAGTAGGTTCATGAACAACCCCAGGAAGGAACATTTGGAAGTTGTGAAGTGGATCCTCAGATACCTGGTAGGTACTGTGGATGTAGGGCTGTGTTATAGAGGATCGGAAATCAAGCTACAAGGCCATGTAGATTCAGATTTGGTAGGAGATATCGACAACAGAAGAAGCACTACAGGCTGTCTTTACTCTGGATAGTGTTGTAGCCAGTTGGGTCTCTCAGTTACAGAAGATAGTATCTATTAGTACAACGGAAGCAGAATATGTTGTAGCTACAGAAGCATACAAGGAGATGGTATGGATGCAAGGTTTCATGGAAGAGTTGGGTAAGAAGCAAACAGATTGCAAGATGTACAGTGATAGTCAGAGTGCAATACTCTTTGTTAAGAATTCAGCCTTTCATTCAAGGACTAAGCATATTGACATCAGATATCACTTCATACGTTCGTTACTGGAAGATGGATCGATTGCTATGGAGAAGATTCATACAAGTGAGAATCCTACGGATATGCTAACCAAAGCGGTCACACAAGAGAAGATGAAGCTTTGTTCAGCTTTGATTGGTCTTCAGGCTTGAAGAAGGGGAGGTGGTGCACTCCAGATGTAGAAGACGAAGGTTTATGGTGATGTATCTCTAAGTGGGATATTGTTGAGATGTGGAGCCACATCTGGACAGGGCTCCTCGATCGGTCGAGTGGCCCACTCGACGGTCGAGGGCTGGCTCGACTCAAAGTCTAGCAAGCATCAGTTTTTTAGTTCCGAGGTACTCGACCGTCGAAGCCCATGCTCGTCCGGTCGAGGGTCTGCTCCTTGCAAAAGGGAAGTTGCCTAAACTATATATAGGGGTCCCTAGGGCTTTTTTAGGGTGATGGGAGTTATTCAAAAGTGTGGACAAAGGGTTTTCTCTATACATCTAAAGGAAAAATGTTAGTATATTGCTTGGAATCTCGTTTTCTTTAGTGGAAGTTTTGCACCGTGGTTTTTTACCCTTGTTGGGATTTTTTCACATATATCTTGTCTTGTGGTTTGTTTGGAATGCTTTGATTCTACTTCTAGAATATATTTCTTTCTGTTTATCATTTTTGGGTGAGACCAGAGATTGGATCTCGGTTCACTAGCGTTGTTGGCGTGCTGCGCAACTCCAGCCACAGAGATTTCTAACATGTATTCATCCCCTCACATTAAGGTCCCTCCTTGAATCATGGCCCACTAAAGAAGGAGAAAATATCTGATGCTCCAGCGGTGTAATGGAGGAGATTTGGTGCTAAGAAATTGCATACATGGCACATAAATAATACAAAATTAAACTATCCCAATTATTGGTCCCACTTTCAATGCATAATGAATATAAAGTACGCCTCATAGGATTATTCGACTTATATTGGATGGTTAAAAATGAAAATATCTAACTATCCTATTTCAACACAGAAGTTTCCACTAATCATAAGTTAGAATTGTTCAACCAATTTTATCTTAATATTGTGAATTATAGAATGTGGGTTTCACAATTTAGTCTGTTATTTTATTAATTATGGCATTGTAAACTTTTTGATTTCCTATCAAGTGCCATATTCTACCAGATTATCAAATAAATCAAATAAAATGCTCTGACTGAGCTTGGGTTGGAGTATCAAACTCAAGGGCCATGCTCAGGTTCAAACTTAAGGCCCGTTTCTCAATCGGGCTGGGTTCAGACTCTGTACAAGAACATGTCAGCCTTGGCCGAGTGTGGCCCATTAAGGTTTGTAAGGGAAATTTTATAACACGCACAATACATAAAAATCATCGTCTACTCATGTTATTTCTCTAACCCATGCCTTCCATCACACACACACACACACACACACACACACACTCACTCTCTCTCTCTCTCTCTCTCTCTCTCTCTCTCTCTACTTGCTCCAACCATACCAACCCTCATGATCTGGCCTGGGCCCAACATAAACACTTCGGCTGAGCTCACTCGGCCTAGACTATTTTGTCTTGTCATGGTTCTTAAGTGAGCTCACACTTATGTTGAATAATATGGGTCGGGCTTAGATAGAGCTTGGCCCTGCCCGAACCCAGCCGGCTGACAATCCCAACTACAATATGTAAAGTGACACATGAAAGACAATCATCTAATTGCATGATTACCGACTTAATACACAAGCAATGGTGGATGGACATCGACAAGACTGGACCCTCCAAATCTTGGGCTCCAATATAGATGGAAGGTAGCACAAAACTACATTGATTATCTAGAGCATTCTATTCAGCCGTTAAACTCATTCTTAGTTATTTTCAAGACATGATTCATCCAAAGTGGGGCCCAAGATTTGGATGATTTAGATATTCTTATATATATATATATATATATATATATATATATATATATATATAAAGCATATATGGTAGATGAATCACCCCATCTTGAAACTGGGTTAAAGCTATCATTGTAGTCGATTTATAAATATATAAAAACATATTGTTGTAGGTCTTTTAATCGGCGAATATATACTCCACACAATGCATGCCTCGACATGTGATAGAATGCATATTTGTGAGTGATCCAAGTTGTCTATTAGGTGGTCTTGACCATATAAGGTGGTCCACTCAAATTTTAATGTTATAGCCCATTAGATCAGTGAAGCATCCTGATTCTTGGTCTAGGACACTTAATCATCCTAGACCAACTAATGCAATGCTGCAAAATATTGATAAGACAAACAAATAGAGAGAGAGAGAGAGAGAGAGAGAACCTTCTTATGATAGGTGTAGGTTTTGAAGTCAAGGTCATCGTTGATTTGAGTACCATATTTTTGAAAGTAAGCTTTCTTAAATAGTCGTATCTCAGATGGGGTGCGAGAACATATTACTTCGGTCAGAGCTATCAAATCAAGGCTCGTTAGTGTTAATGCCTGGCCCACTATTGTTGCATCACGCTCTGCTGGATCAAGCATCCAAAGCATAACTGCTTTCTGAAATAGACAAAACAACCAAGTTAAACACATTTTAGATAAAAGCTTGTCTGATCCTTTAGTTTGTATGGGTGGGCCACTGCTTAGTGATCTATACCGTTGGAACTCCCCTGGTGACCCTTCGACTAAAACCTTGTAAGTTAGATGGTTAATAAAAAATGTTACCTGTTCATGTTCAATAGAAAAGGGTCATAAATTCAATGGCTAAGATCTTTCAATATGGGAGATTGTAGGACCACTATCTATGCAGGGACCCGTAAGACTGATGTTTTAGATTACTAAGATGTAGGCATACTCTCGTCTTAGAGTTGCTCTAGAGTAAAAACTTGACAACTAATTAAATTATCAACCTAGATTCATTGAATTCCATTTTTGAGATGATTTTAACTCACTTCTTTAGGTTGTTAATGTATGGTAACTTCCTTTTAAAATACTCTTGCATTTTTAATAATTTCATATGGACCCATTGTAAAATCTTATATGTGGAATTGAAAGGATCGACCTATATGTTAAGTATGGATATCTAATAAAATGAATAAAAGGTGTACCTGTTTGGAGAAGGTATTGCTGAAGGCGAATGTTGTGACATTCCACAATTTACACCTTTAGAAAAGCACTGAGATGAGATGAATAGGTTTCACATGTGTGTAGGCTTGGGGACCCAGCCATGTTTACATATTTTAAATGGTTGAGGAGTTTGAAACCCATCGAAACTCTTCTCCCTTTAGCTCCACATAAATTTGTCAATCTCAGTCCATCTAAAATACTTTGAATGTGACACAGTTGTAGTACACCACCCCTTATGCGATTTTAAATGAATCATATCTGAGTGGGGTTCACTGGTATGCCCAATGACACTATCCAACCCTTAGGGAGATCTAGACCTTTGATTAAAAGGGCTTACCTTATAGAATTCTTATATTCTCCCACTTGGGCCACATTCATCAATGTTAAGAAATAATTTTGAAAACATTTTAAAAATATGTCCTAATATTAAAAAAAACATTCAAATGGTTAACTAATGCAATTGTTGGATAATACGGGCAACACTTCTACAATCTGGTCCATCAAGATCAGTAGTATTGGATCACGGTAGCCATCACAACATTTAATCTTGGTGAAATGAGACTAAGCACGGTCACATATATTACCAATCTTAACGATATGGATTAGGAATTAGGAGGTGTACTATAAGGATTACAGATGCAGTATAATGATATGTTCTTATCCTTAAGAGGTGTAAGAGCTTTTACATGTCTCCAATGAGACACGACATTAGTTATGCTTACTCAAAATAATATTGTGCATACTTAAAAAGAAGTAGAAATAAACTTTATATTAGAATCATCAAACTTTATAAATGAGATATCTATACATGTCTATAAAAATGGATCATACTCAACTCCCACTAACTGAATACATTTGTAGGATCAATAACTCTCATAGATATCACATACTCCTAAAATAGCATGATGGGGAGCCCTATAGTGAGTGGATCCACAATCATCTGCTTAGAGTTGATAAACTCTAGAGATAGTAGATGATTCTATACTCTTTCTTTCACAATAAGATACTTGATGTCGATATACTTCGACCCTGATGAATACTTGTTGTTACTAGAGAATTGAATTACAGCCGAGGTATCACATAAACAATTCTCAATGATTTCGAAATATGCTCCAATACTCGCAAACCTGAGAAGAAACGATATAACTATAATGCCTGATTTGATACTTCATGACAAGCAATAAAATCAACTTTTATGATGGATGAAACTGTTGTTAACTGTTTCATACCTGTTTCAAGAAACAGCCCCACCCACCATTATGAAGATAACTTAAAGCAGACTTCTTAGTATCAACGCAGTAAGCAAAATCTGCACCTGAGTATCCAACCAACTTCAAATGATCAGACCTTCCATATGTGAGTTTGAAGTCCTTTGTCCTTTGCAGGTAATGCAACCCCTTCTTTATATCTATCTAATGTTGCATACCTGTATTGGAGAGATAATGCCTAACATTCCAATTGCAAAGGTAATATTTGGTAATGTATAGACTTGAACATACATGATGTTCCCTTCTATTGACGCGTATGAAAAATCTTTCATTTAATTCTTTTTCAAATAATTCTTAAGGCATTGGAATTGGTCGAATTTATCACCATTTACAATGAGTAATTGTCTAGGAGCATAATTTTGCATGTCATACCTTTCAAGTACCCTATCAATATATGCCCTCTGTGACAGGCTAAGCAGGTCACTTGATTTATCATAGCGTATCGCAATGCCGATGACATAAGAGGCATCCCTAAGATCCTTCATCTCAAACCTTTGAAATATGAATTTCTTAGTTTCGCTCATCATCCTAATGTCATTACTCGCCAACAAAATGTCATTAACATACAAAAACAATATGACAAACTTGCTCTTACTGATTTTAACGTAGATACACTCATCTGTAGTATTTTTTACAAAACTGTGTGAGGAAATTACTTCATGAAACTTTATGTATCATTATCTTGACGCCTGTTTCAATCTATAGATGAATATCTTGAGTCTACAAACCATATTTTTTAAGCCATTGACTGCAAAACCTTCAAGTTGTAACATGTATACATTCTCATCTACATTTCCATTGAGAAATGCAGTCTTTACATCCATCTGATGTAACTCCAAATTCATATAATCCATGAGAGTCACTATGATCATGAATGAGTATTTCTTAGATACTGTTGAGAAAGTCTCCTTAAAATTAATACATTCACATTGGTTAAAACCTTTGGCAACAAGTCTGACTTTATATATTTTGACATTAACCTTGGAGTCCCATTTGGTTTTAAATATTTATTTATAACCAATCGAATTTATTCTTGGGCAACTTAATAAGATCCCATACTTTATTGTCATTCGGGAATTTCAATTCATCTTTTAAAGCATCAGTTTATCGGGAAGGATTAGCACTTTATTTAGCTTGTGTAAATGATTTAAAATAATTTTCCACCCCCATGTTAAACTCGTGCTTTTGCATATATACGGTGTAATCGTCTGGAATTGCAAGCCTCTTCTCTATTTTAGATATTCTTAATGACTCACTTTCTTGAGTGTGATTTAGATTTTCCTCCTCAATGGGTTGTATAAGAGGTTCATAGTAGTGATCTACAATGCTAATAGGCTCAACTACAGGATTTATACCCACATGATATGAAATGACTGTGATGGGAGTCACAGTCCTTTCTTCCTCAAATACAAAATTTCTGATGTTCGTGCTCCTGCTATTTTCAGTATATTCAATGCATCTGACATTCTCAGTTTCAATAATCCTGATGGAGTGGGAAGGACGGTAGAATTAATAGTTTTTTTACCTTTTCGATATCTTATAAAAATATTTATGGTTTTGGGATCGAGCTTTCTCTCATGCAGGTTAAATGCTTTAGCCTCAGCAGGACATCCGCAAATGTAGAGATATCAGAGACCTGGTTTTCTTGCATTCCATAACTCAAAATGGATTTTTCTTATAGCCTTGTTGGGGACCTTATTAAGGATATGAACTGTACTTTTAATCGCATCACCCCATAGATTCTAACAATGTTAAATTGCTCATCATTCTACACACAATGTCCATAAAGGTGTGATTGCGCTATTTAGATACACTATTATGATATGGGGTTCTAGGCATGATGTATAAGGCGACAATGCCAAATCTTATAGGTGTCTAGTGAAAGGTCCTAGATTGCGACCTGATTCGTCATATCTCCCACAGTATTCACCACCATGAGTTAGACCTGATGACTTTAATCTTCTTATCGAGTTGATTTTCTACTTTAGCATTTGATTTTTCATTTATAAGATAGATGTGTCTAAAATGAGAGTAGTCATCTATAAAAATGATAAAATATTTTTATCCACCCCAAGATACTGTAGGGAATTGACTACAAATGTCTATATGTATCACTTCTAAGAATCCTACACTCATAGTTCCACCTTTCTTCCTGATACTAGTATGTTCATCCTTAGTACAATCTGTACATACTTTATAGTTGGAAAAGCCTAGAGAATGAAGAATTTCTTCCTACACCAGCCTTTCCAATCTCTTAAAAGAGATATAGCCTAATCGTTGTACCATAACATGAAGGAATTTTTATAGTCTAGTTTTTGCTTAGATCTTAATTTATTTCCATGTAAAGCATTCACATTATAGACGTGTAATGCATTCAAGTCCAATTGGTGTAGGTTATTAACCATAATGCTAGTATTAATTATATTCGAATCGTAGTAGATACTAAAGTTTCTATTATCAAATTTAGACATATAATCGAATTTGTTTAAACAAGAAATCGAGACTACATTGTGCTTTTGGAAGGCACATAAAATGTATCTACTAGATCCAACATATGACTTGACTTTAACCCAATCTTGTAGACTCCGATTGCATCTACGTCCAGTTTAATGTTATTGCCCATATATACTGATCGCTCTATATTAGTAGGTGGTCATCTCTATAGCATATTCTGTATGGAATTACAAATGTGAATAGTTGTACTATAATCTATCCACCAAGAAACTTCCAATACATCGATTAAATTTGACTCAAAACATAAAAGGACATGATCTTTGCCATTCTTTATGAGCTGCTTAAACTTAATGGTGTCTATTTCCTGATGGCTTGACTTCTTATAGAAGAAGCATTAATTATTCTTCTTAACCCATTTATTGCTCAACCAATCTTCAGGTTGATTGTCAGCCATAAAACCTGAATATTCCTTTTTAGAACTATATTTTCTTTTCATTTTTTCATTATGTCTATATCCTAAGATTATTAGATGAGCACTTTGAACCTTATCTAGACTTTTCCTCTCTTTTCTAAGGTAAGGTCATTTTCCATGCTCCCTAGGTCTAACATTGTCAATTCTTCCCTTTTGGGATTATTAAACCTGGTTAAAAGGAGAACTAAGTTGCATTGAATTAGAATGACAACTTGATTACGTTATACTCACATTAGTTGATATGTTTACTTTAAACTATTCACGAATAAAACTAAATATTAGGCAAAATTATCATAAATTCAATTGATTGGGACTTTGAATTGAATTGCCTATGATGAAAATGGGCCCAACTAGTCAATCCTGGCGAGAATCGGTCACATCATCATCACTCATCCTGTAAGAGGTAGTCATGGCATGAATGTGACTCTCTTGAACATGGAATTAAGCAATGTCGATCATGTAAATTTGAGACACTTAGCACTTGCGGGTGAAATGGGTCTCTCAACTTTACACCACCAGTACCATTTACTTCATACCACTTACATCCCTGCCAAATAGTGATCGTCTGCGTTTTTGTCACTGTTTGCATTGAATGCAAACGCAACTATATAAAATCCTACTACTATATCCTAATATCAAGAATCAAAATTAGTAAAATCTTTACCAATTGAGGTCACTGTGATGGCTAGTACCACCGGATCCAATTCTACGAATTTAGACTTTAAGATTGCGAATATATTCTTGTCCTCAATGGATTATCAAAAGCAGTTCGATTTGGCCTAGAAAGTGGCTGCCATTGATCGTTTGAAATGCATGAGATCTTAAAAGGAAATAGATAGATATGTTTCTTTTCCATTTCCTTTTAAATCAATGGTCCATGTTAGTTTCTGTAGTATGGGTAATGAGCTCATAACTGAGTTGAATTAAGACTTTGCATGATTTAAATATCCTTAATGAGTTTTCCATGTCTGACCCTTAATGTTTTGAGGATAGACAGTCTAGAGTAAAATGTTTAACTTGATTCACATGAATAATTAGATCAATACATTTGTATCCATAGAATGGAAAGTTCAAATCCAATACTCAAGGTCCACATGATGGAAGGTCTAGATGTTGAATTATTCATCTAGTGAATGAACCAAATAAAACACTCTTTATAAACTGAATAGATGGTCTAGATCAAATATCAATGCTTGTAAATAGTCTCGAAAGAGGAGGCCTAAGGGCAAACTTTATAATGGCCAAGGTTTGGGCTTATAATGTGCATCAAACATGCCCTAATGTTGGGCCTGGATTAATCAATGTAAGTGCTCGGAACGTCACGAAACAAGACAATTAATGAGCTCAAGAATCAATAGGTTTATAAAAAAAAAAAAACGACTAGACTTACTGCATCTAGACCTGAGCTTGAACAAAAATTAAAACCCTAAACCATAACCAGCGTGCCCATTTAAACATGGGTAGTCGCATAACTGAAGTAAAGGCAATTTAATAAACTTCAAGAGATGTCAAATAAGCCTAAAATTGGGCTGAATAAAGGTGTGGGCCCCAAACATGAGCCTCCTTATGGTCAGCTACTAGGCCTAAGGAAATAGCCCATTGTTGTGAGCCCAAGCTAATGGCCCACACAAGGCCCACTAGACCTCCTGACTCACTAATATGGTTTACCCAAAATCTAGAATGGGTGTTGGTCCATCGACCGGGCCTATCAGGGTGCTAAAGATGTGCAAGCTTAAATCGATAGTATGTACCCTGGGCTTGTAGAAAGGAAAAGCAGATGGGTTCTGGACCATTGTAGAAGAAAAATAAAATCCCCCGAAGGGGTTCTTGCCTGAACTGAAAGAGGGGAAAAAGGGAGGGTGAGACTCTAACCCTAGAGCAGTCATCGCAACCTGACTCTTACTCAAAGGGCAACAACTGATGGAATAACTATTGTTGGCACGATGAAGTTGATAGCTACTACCACTGATGACGCCGGGAACAATGGTGTCATTGGCCATCAGTCGAAGAAGGCAACAACCCTAGATAAAGTCTATCATGTTGGAAACCATGTATGCTTTTGCTACTGCCCTTAAATTTTCTCAAATGTGACTAGATTCTGCAGGATCACCTCCAATTACTGTAAGGGCTAGCGATAGTAACAAAAGAAGAGTTTCAACCACATAAATGGGTAGTTACTTATTTTGCCAGTTTTAATACTGCCACAGTCATCCAAATCCAATCCTAAAGTTAGTGGTGACCATGGCTACAGGGACGAGGAAGAAAACTCATCACCGCCGTAACATGTATCATCCCCTCTTCCCTTTTTTTGTTTCTCTATGTCGGCCCAAGGGCTAACGTTAATGGCTACCTTGCATCAAAACCAATGACAGAAGTTTGCATTATGCTGCTATTCTATAAGGGGCCAAGATTAGATTTATGATGACCTTATAATCAATCCGAACGAATCGAACTTTGGTTGGAATCCATACTTGATTGGGGTTTCAAAACCTCTTATATACAATGAAGACCAATCTAACACAACCATTTGCGATTAGGCCCACCATTGAAGCAAGCCAAATTCTTCACGTTACTTGAGATTTGTGAATGCTATAGCTTATAGCCTAGTTCTGGCCCTAATTAAACCATTAACGAACGATCCAAATCTGAGCCTATCTAGGTCCATGGATGGTGGGTTTGGATTGTAATAAAATCCTCGATCGGATTCCAAATAGATCTTCCATAGCCAATGCACAGTTGGTTCTGATACCAACTATAAAATATTATATGCGGAATTGAAAGTATCGACATGTGCATTGTTGTAAAATAGATGTCTTAAATCCGGTTTCACCGCGCTGCTCGACCAGTCGAGGGCTGGCTCGACTAGTCAAGTATCCCTTCGAACAGTCAAAGCCCG
This sequence comes from Magnolia sinica, assembly GCF_029962835.1. Taxonomy (NCBI): domain Eukaryota; kingdom Viridiplantae; phylum Streptophyta; class Magnoliopsida; order Magnoliales; family Magnoliaceae; genus Magnolia; species Magnolia sinica. The sequence goes on along the minus strand of NC_080587.1, from coordinate 67,061,382 downwards.
CTCGACTCGAAGTCCAGTGACAAGTTTTCTGAAAATCCCAAGGTCTTTGACTAGTCGAGGGACAGACTCAACCAGTCGAAGCCCAGGCTCGACTAGTTGAGGGTTACGTAGATGGTGCGCAGATTCTGCGCGGATTGTATAAATTTGAGAGGTTTTCAGAGAGGTGCGTAAGTGGGGTTTCTTAAACTATAAATAGGGGTCCCTAGGGCCTTTCTAAGTAACGCTAAGGGTTTCTAAAAGGGTTCTAGGGTTATTAAAGGGTGTAGCAAGGGTGAGATTCGAGGTTGTTCGAATCGGGTAAGTCCTTTCTCTTTGTAATTTCTATTTTCATAGTGGAATTCTGTCGCTTTGTGCCATACTTTTTTCTCAGAAGAGTTTTCCATGTTAAATCTTTATGTTCTCTTGTATTTGCTTGGTGCTCTTGGATTACTATCCTAAATCTAGATCTGTGTGATTTCACAGCATAAATCCCAACAAGTAGTATCAGAGCAATCGTTGGGGCACAGATCTGAATCTGTAAGATTAACAATAATATGAAGTACTAGGTATGATATTGAGAAGTATTCAAGGAAAAATAATTTTTAGTTATGAAAGATCAAGATGATCAGTTCCTTAACCAAGCAAGGCGAGGATGGTGCTCTTGATGCGAGAAAGTCTAGTATGACTGATGATGCATGGAATACCCTTGCTAAGAAAGTCTTATCCTCAATTTATTTATGTCTCACAGATGAGGTTCTCTATAATGTTTTGAGGGAGAAAATCGCGGCTAGTCTATGGGCGAAGTTAGAGGATATCTACGTGAAAAAATTCTCTGAAAATTGCCTACACTTGAAGCGACAGTGATATGACTTCAAGAAGGCAGAGGGTGGAGATCTGGAGGCTTATATCAACAACTTTAATAAATTGGTTTGTAATTTGCTGGATATGAAGGAAGTGATGAAAGATGAAGAACAAGCATGTATGTTGATGAATTCTATTCCTGCGTCATATGAGTCATTGAAGGACACAATGTGCATCACGAATAAAATCATGAGTGTCGACATCGTTATCTCAGCCCTTCAAGGTAAGGCCATGAGAAAACTAAACGGCTACATGGGGACATCTTTTGATGCACTATTCACGAGGCAGAAATTTTGAACAAGATACAGGATCTTCAAGTTCTAGATACAAATCCAAGGGCAAGGGCAAAGAAAAGGTCAAGTGCTGGAATTGTGGAATGAAAAGACATATGAAGAAGGATTGTACAAATCCTAAATCTAAGAGAGAAGACTCCAAGGCTTCATACAGGGAGGCCAACGCTGCCATATTAGATGGATCGAGTGGATGTAATGGTGATGTTTTATCTGTGTCTATGATCAGATGGCCATACGATGATCGTAGAGGCAAGTGGATTCTAGACATAGAAACATCTTTTCACATGACTCCACATCAGAGTTAGTTCGCCAGCTATAGGGAGTGCGATGGTAGACAAGTGTTTATGGGTAATGACATTGCCTTTAATGTTGTAGCTATTGGTACAATGAGCATTAAGATGTTTGATAGGACAGAGCATACCCTGACTGATGTGAGGCACGTTCCTGACATGAAAAAGAATCTGATTTCTCTTGGTGTACTTGAGACAATGGGCTGTAAGCACACATGTATTGATGGTGCCCTTAAGGTATCTAAGGGGGCACAGGTAATCATGAAAGCGCAACGACTCAGTAATCTTTATGAGTTGATCGGGAACACTTCAAAAGGTGGAGCTGCAGTGCCTATAGTGGATTCCACTTCTACACGTGTGGCATGTTGGGCATGACCACATGAGCGGACAGGATAGGAAGGATGTAACACGTGGACAGGGATACGGAGCAGGTGGAGTAGCCACCTGTGAGAAGAATCACACTGCATAAATCACAGGTTATCGACGAGGTACATGGACGACTCCTATATTGCATATACTCTTATTACAGGCGAGAGGGATCCGTCTACTATTTAGATGGCTCTAGGTGAGCCTGGTGCTAAGAAGTGGAAGGTGACTATGGGCGATATGATGGACTTGTTATACCAGATTGACACATGGGAGATGGTGGAGCTTCCAGTGGTCCAGATAGCGGCTGGATGCAAGTAGATCTTCAGGAGGATACATCATAGATACCAAGGGAGGTTAGTAGCGAAGGGTTATGCTTAGAGAGAAGGGATCGGCTTCTCTGAGATATTCGCGCCGATTGTATAACAAGTGTCTATTAGATCCGTGATTGACACTAGTTGGCTAATGTGATCTCGAGCTGGAAGTATGGGTGTGGAGTCTGCACTTCTGTATGAAAAATTGGAAGAACAGATCTACATGAAGCAACTAGAGCGGTTCGAAGTTATAAGGGCTAAGAAAAAAAAAGTTTGTAGGATGTCGTGGTATAACATATCGTTTAGGCAGTGGTTTAATTCTTTTATGGTGAGTCGGGAATTGTATATTGATGACATGTAGATCGTAAATTATGATATGTCTAAAATCAATGTATTGAAGACTCGATTAAGTGGGACATTCAGGATGAAGGATCGGGGGGCTGCAAAGATGGTTCTCGACATTTAGACTGAAAGAGGAGTAGGCTTTGGTTATCTCAGACAGAATACCTTGGGTAGGTATTAATCAAGTATGTGATAGATCAGGCAAAATCGAAGAGCGTTCTCTACACGTCTCTCCTCAAATTTTTCTCAGGACATGTCCCAGAACAGATGAAGAAAAGTAGGATATGTTTTATGAGCCGTATTCGAATGTGGTTGGTAATGCATGTCATGGTCTGTATTAGACCGGTTATTTCACAGGCTATCAGTGTTGTGAGCAAATACCCCGATAAGCAATATTGGGTAGCGGTGAGATGGTAAGAAGACTACATCTTTATTTTTTGGAAGACATGAGCAAAGGTGGTTGGCCATGTGGATTTAGATTTGGCAGACATGCTCACCTAGATCATTCCTGTAGAGAAGTTCAAGTTCTGTGCAACTCTTTGGGCTTAGTAATGGCATAAAAGGAGGACGGAGTGTGCAGGAGAAGTTATGATGTGTTGCAGAGATAAGAGAATAGATCAAGAAGCTATATGGTTAAAGATTGAAGACATGGTGAAGATTTTTGTAAAACAGATGTCTGAAATCTGGTTTCACCGCGCTGCTCGAACAGTGGAGGGGCTGGCTCGACTAGTTAAGTATCCCTTCAAATAGTCGAAGCTCGCTCGACTCGAAGTCTAGTGACAAGGTTTCTGAAATCACGAGGTCTTCGACCAGTCAAGGGACAGACTCGACTAGTTGAAGGTTACACAGATGGTGCGCGGATTCTGCGCGAACTGTATAAATTTGAGGGGATTTCAGAGAGGTGCATAAGTGGAGTTTCCTAAACTATAAATAGGGGTCCCTAGGGCCTTTCTAAATAACACTACGGGTTTTTAAAAGGGTTCTGGGGTTATTAAAGGGTGTAGCAAGCGTGAGATTCGAGGTTGTTCGAATCGAGTAAGTCATTTCTCTTTGTAATTTCTATTTTTATGGTGGAATTCTATCGCTTTGTGCCATAGTTTTTTTTCCGAAAGAGTTTTCCAAGTTAAATCTTTGTGTTCTCTTATGTTTGTTTGGTGCTCTTGGATTGCTATCCTAGATCTAGATCTATGTGATTCCGCAACACAAATTCCAACATGCATATCGAGTATGTAGATCTAATAAAATGAATAAAAGATCTACTTGATTGGGAAGATATTTTTGAAGGTGAATGTTGGGATCTTTCGCACCTTACACCTTTAGAGAAGCACCAGGATGGGATGAATAGGCTTCACACATGTGTAGGCTTGGGGACCCAACCTTATTTATATAATTTAGAGGGTTATGGAGTTTACCCATCGAAACTCCTCCCCCTTTAGGCTCTACACGAATTTGTCAATCCTATTCCATCTAGAATATTATGCGTGTGACACACTTGTAGTGCACCACCCCTTACATAAATTTAGATGAATCACAACTAAGTGGGATCCACTGGTATGCCCAATCACACTATCCAACCCTTAAGGAGATCTAGATTGTCGATCAATAAGGCCCAACTTATAGAATTCTTATACCCATACCTTCCATGTACAATCATAAAACGCCTCAGATATGGTAATAAAATATCTCCTAATGCCATGACTTTGTTGAGACTAAAAGAAATTTTCATCTTACCCATGTGTAAATACAAATAGGTTGTATGGATTTGGGTGATTTCTAAACCGCTCATGATGTAGCCTCACCACTAGGGCTGGCATTGGGCCTAGCATGGGCTAATTGTAAATGATATTTTGAATAAGCCTGCCCTGTTAAGCCTTGCTTGACTCACTCAAATAATTAGATTATCATCGTTTGCCTTGTGATCTTTAAGGATCTCCATATCTATTGGTAGCCATCAGTCACTAGCACGGGGAGACCAACGGTGAATGTATAGGAAAGGTACAAATTGAAGTAGTATTCATATATTTGAGGTGTGAACTGCTCTTTATTGTAAAGAATAGATAATAAGGATATAAGTGATGATACATCATATTTATCTTTGGTTCTTAGAAATTGAAGATGTGACTAATCAAAGTCGAAATAATATAATTTGTTTCATTTTTCTTCTATATGATTAATGTTATGGTCTGATTAAAAAGTGAGGTTGTGAGGATATGAGATGAGTTATACCTTATGTGTAATGATTTAAGTATTATATACCTCACAAATGTCTAGTGTTGTCTATTTTACTGTGCAAATTATTATCATAGTGTTGGCATCTTATCTACATACTGCTTTAATTTGATCTAGTCAGTGCATTATAGAAGTAGCCAGATATATAGATGCCTATGTATTCTTAGTCACTCTCCTCTTGTGTATAGGGGGATGAGATCGAGTATCACTATTTTAGTGTAAGATGACAAATGCCCTTAAATTGATTGGACTTAGTTATGTTAAGAAAGCCACTTGATCGATTTTGAATTACACATATATGGAAAGACTCCATGATAACTACACTGAGCTTGTAAAACTATTAGTATATACTTGAAGACTTTTATGTCTTCATAACTTATTTGCACGCTAGTTTCAAGTTTTGATAAAGTTTAATATATAGTATACTATTACTCTAAAAATGATTTTAAACTGAAGTTTGTGAAAAACTGAATTTTGTAAATAAACTTAATAAATTGGATAAGTACATATATTAGTAGAATACTCCAAATTAGGAGTTAATTCAATGCAGTGTGATCATGGTAACTAGGACCGATATAACAAAGCTTGTGTTATTGAATGCTAGTCAAGTGTTCGCTTAGTATTCAAACACATATGAGAATATAATAATATTCAATTAGTCCTATACCTCTATTTCTTTTAATAATGATATTTTGATTTTAATCGTTATATGAAAAGTTAGATGGACAATCTATATTGTGTACATATTATAATATGATTGAATATGATGTGTTGGATATAGACTCTTAGGGTTAATTGTGGGTGAGTCCCACACATTTTTCACCCACACATTTTTCCTTTGGAATATCTCTAAGTGAATATTCCTCTTTCCATTTTCTCTCTAAGTTCGAATTTGAATTTAAACTTAAATGAGAGAAAATGACTGGGAATAAGGGAGAGGAAGAGAGAGATTGAAGTAAGATGTGATAAGGATAAATCTTATTGCATACGAACTCCCCCCAATCATCCGAATGAACTCTACAAAGAAAATTAGAAGGGGAATAAATGATCAATATCATTATCCATTACGTTAAGTATAGACAATTTAAATACTTGATCATGTCTAGCGGCCATCTTAACCATAGTATTTGATGAATGATTAGATCCTTTTCACTCCTAAAGTAACTAGGCAAACAGCTGGACATGGGCCGTCCATCTCTAGCTTTGTGTGAAGGTCCCTAAAATATGTAAATAAATTAGATCTTATGGGCCCACACATTCAGCCCTCCCCACCCACATGAACCAAAAACCTAAGCAACTTTTAAGTAATTCTTTGTTGAGCATTGTATAATACCTCTTCCTTCAATGATTTATTTTCTAAGATAGTAAAACTAGGAAATTATTCTAAATTTTATCTGAAAATTCTATAGAGTGAAAAAATGTAACACTTAAGATAATATATTCCGTCATCCATGGAGACAATAAGATTAGGTTCTATTTTGAAAGAATTGTGAATTCCATTTGTGGGCTCATGAAATATATGTATACCTTAATATTGCTACTAAGTGGCCCAAAAAGCTCTCCATTAAGGTCCCCACTAATGTTCACACCAAGGTTCTCACTGACATCCCCAGCAAATCCAAGCTCTTGAGAGAGACGTTGCTTGAGATCCTCAGAATACATGGCTTTGTATGCTTCTTGAATTTCGGCACGTTGAGTTACATCACGATGTGCAAGAATATTGATAATCTCAGGGACGTTTTTCCCTCTTCCTGTATAAAAATCACATTGAAAACATTAAGTAACAAACAAGAAGCTAACTTTGAAATGGTAGGATAGAAATAAAAGAAAGAAAAGAAAAAAGAGCTAAAGAAGTTAATCTTAAGAAGGAGCTATTTCAACAAATAATATAATTTTATTTTTCAGTTGCCTAATCATTTTGGCATAACTTCTTGCCTGGCTGTAGTTCTTATGTAATTTGTACATTCTCTTCAAAAAACTCTTCAAGCCCTTTTTAATTTCTTCCAATCTTAGTTATTTTTTGTTGTATGTTCTAAATCTTGGTACATAGATACATGATAAAACTAAGATTAGGTTTAGTGTTTTAGAGTAGTTTGGGAATTTTAATCTTCTTTTTTTTTTCATTTTTAAATTCTAATATTTGAAAGATGGAAAAAGCACCATGTGAAATGATCTGGATAGAATGTTCTTAAACGATTCTTCCCTTCCCCGAGTGCATTTTTTCTAAAACAAATACACCCACTATATGGGCCCCACAACAGTCCTACCACTACTCATAGTGGTGGACAGTGGAAGCGGATTGCGTACTGAGCAAACTCTGTGGGGTCCACCATGATTTATGTATTTTATCCACTCCATCCATCCATTTTACCAGATAACTTTAGGGCTTGAGCCTAAATATGAAGTATATCCAAGCCTCAAGTGGAACACACCATAGGAAACAGTGTGAATTGAACATCTACCGTTAAAAATTTCGTGGGAGCCACAGAAGTTTTGGATCAAGCTTGTAATTATGTTTTACCTTCATCCATGTCTGTGTGATCTTATAAACAGATTGGATGAGAAATAAACATCACTGTGGGCCCTAGAAAGGTTTCAACCGTGAAAGTCATTATTCCAACTATTTTCTATGGTATGGTCGATTTGATCTTTGGGTATATTTAAATTTTGGTCTAACCCATAAAATAAGATGAAAAAGCAGATGGACTACGTGGATAGACCAGATACATTCACGGTAGGCCTGACAGAGTTTACAAAGATAAGAGCATACTAGTAACACAGTACGCAATCCGATTTCATGGACAGATGGTGGAACTGGTACGACACATACAGCTACTTGCAGCCCGAGAAAGAGAAAGGTTGCAGGCTCTGCACGGACGCGGATTGGCTAGTGACCTTAACACCTAGCAGGTGTAAAAGCTCAGTGTGCCTCACCATGATGTATCTGTTTTATCCACGTCATCAATTCATTTTAAAGTAGAACATATTAGGAAATATGAGTCCAACAATGATGTAATCCAATTCTCAGGTGGACCACGCTACAACAAACAGAAGGAATTGAATCCTTACTGTTGAAAGCATTTTAAGGGACATATTTTTTTGATAAAGCTGATATAGTTGTATTTTACCCTCATTAAGGTTCGCGTGACCTTATTAACAGGTTAGGATGTAAAATAAACATTACAGTAGGCCTTAGGAAGTTTTTAACTATGGACTTTCAGTGAACATTATTTTCCTGCGTGTGGTTCACTTGAGATTTGGATTTGCCTCATTTTTTGGCTTGTACCTTGAAATAATCTGAAACAATGGATGAACGGCGTGGATAAAACAGATACATCCTAGTGAGCTCACAGACACTGGTTGGTGTTGGATTCACTTACTAGATTAGCCACGCCTTTACGTTTGGGTTAAGACCAATGGTCAGTCGTGGAATTGATTCCAACATTTTGGTGGACTTGGTGAGCTGACCAGTCAAACTTTGGTGAGCTGACCGGAAGCGGATTGCGTCCTGCCCGTCTGGACGGAAAGTGGTGCACATGGGCTCTGTGAGGCCAACCGTTATATGGGTTTTATCCACTCCGTTCATCTATTTTTCTGTATCATTTTAGAATATGGGTACAAAATGGGGGCACATCCAAGGCTCAAGTGGACCACACCACAAGAAGCAGCCGTGATAATGATGCCTACCGTTGAAACCTTCCTACGTCATGTTTATTTTCCATCCAACCTGTTGAAAAGGTCAAAAAGAGCTGGATGAAGGGAAAACACAAATTTCAGCTTGATCCAAAACTTCAATGGCCCTCAAGAAGTTTCTAATGGTAGGCGTTCAATCCTCACTGCGTGGCCCACTTGAGCTTTGGATCTGTCTCATTCTTCGGCTCATTTCCTACAATGATCTAGAAAAATGGATGAACGGTGTGTATAAAACCCATACATCACAGTTGGCCCCACAGAGCCCCTGCTTGGACCGATTCCGTCCAGCGGCTCGGGACACAATCCAATTCCGACCTGACCGGCCTAACTATTGTGTGGACGTCCATGGTGGGGCCTACCTTTTTTATGGCACTGATATCCTACATGTTGGCGGGAAAACGGATGCTACGGTCCCACTAGCTAGTTGTGACCCGATGAAATCATCAAAGAAAATGAATGGAACTGAGAAAACAATCTAAGATTTCTAACCTTTGAAAGCCGTATTGAGATGGATGGCATCTTGTCTAGGGTCAGGATCACCATCTAAGGACACTCCCCTGCTAGGAGCTTGTGCACTTAGAGGAGGAGCTTGTGCACCTAGAGGAGTTAGCATTTCTGCCATAGTCCCTGATGCAGCTTCTAGCATCACGTTGTCCATCCTCCCACCAAAGAAGTACTTCAAATGGACACACACACATGCTTAGGCCTGTTTGATTTTCTCATTACGGAGGTAATTTAAGATAAATGGGTAATAATTATTTACCTCAGTATTTTTGGTTGGATTAAGGTGATTTGGCCGCCGCCTTTCATTTGTAACACTCCTCACCTCACCTGAGGAGGAAAAAAAGTTAAACATAAGGTAATTCCGTGTTTTTGCCAGAAATGAAACATCGTTTTTTTAAAAGTGAACTCGAGCAGTTAGATCTTTCCATGTGTGCTCCTTTGATTGTACCACGTGGCGGACGGACTACCATTGGGTGGGGAAAGGTGAAGACTTTAAGTCTTCTCATGGTCAGATGTTTGATCCCATGTGAAACACGTGAAATGATTACATATGTTTCAATAGTATGTTAATTACCATTGTTAGAGATGTGTGGGGGCCCACCTTTGATGCCTAGGTGGAATCCAAACCTTGGATCTGGTTTCCCTCCTTATGTTAACCGTACGCACCAAGAATCATGATGACTCAAAACTCAGATTCAACGCACCAGGGAGTGAACGATGAACAATCTTACCTAAAACTTGTATATTCTCGTAGTGCGGTTCACCTTATTTTGGAATGGCCTTCTTTTTTTTTCTTTTTTCTTTTTTAGCTCGTTAGCACGCACCCATGTCAGTACACACACTCCGTGTTAGCCACCCCCGCTGGGGATCGGTTCACCAGGGAGTGTTCACATGATGAGGTCTGATGGAATATACATAGTATGGTGGACTACTTCATATTCCACGCGGAAGTTTTTATGGTTGTCAGCACCCTCCCAAATAATGCAGAGGGTGCATGGATAAAAGAGGATGTGGCCATCATCTTTTTAAAAATATTCCTTAAATCAATGAGGAGAGAAAGATATCCAGATAAGAGAAGAACTCGGATATTATTTATAAAAAGAAAGAAATTTAAAAATTACCCGCTACAACGTATCTGACGACCTTGTATGAGTGAAATAAACCGTAAAATTTAATTTGACTCACATGATACCCTTCCAAATAGTAAAAAATACAAATAATAGTAATAATAATAATATTCATCTTACAGGTTGTGGACAACCCTTGTGTGTGTTTGGATGGTAACTTAAGATAATTTAATTATGTCTTAAGTAGCTTATGTTAGTTTATATTTATTAAACGGAAGTGATTAACTTTAAATAAAAAAGATACTTATAATTCATCATAAACTAAACTTATTTCAAATAAGTTACTTATATAATATTGTAAATGTTTGGTATCCAAATTAATGGGCCTTTAATGACTAAAAGAGAGACTTTGGACGGCAACCAGCCCATTAAACTTTTATATAAAAAAAATTAGAACTTATTAGAAATAGTAAGTTTCAACTTAAATCTTAAAATTAAACCCTAAAAATGATCTATTTTTAGAAGACTGTTTAGTGCCAATTTCTATTAGCATTGGCCATCATATAGAACTCGTTAATAACTTTTTAACTATATTTTTTAATAACTTTTTATTTATGCACACACCCTCACACCCACACACACCACAATGGGTACCTGAACCCATGACCTTAGTGTTGAAACTCCTGTGAGTTTACCTCTAAGCTATGAGTAAAGGCCCATTTTAACAAAATATCGTGCCGACAAAATGAATAATTAAATGTAAAGTTATGGTTATAGCAAGCTAAGATGTATGCTAGACTCTTAAATTAAATTTTCTAATATGATGTTTGTTGATTGAGTGCCTTTAATCTAGTGTAGTGTTTTTCAGTCAACTAATGAATTCTTGGGTCAACCGAAGCATGCTATGATATTCTCGATAGACCGAGATCTGTTTTAGTTGACTGAGAGAGTCTGTCGATGTCTCGATTGACCGAAGGTGTGACTGAGCGGAATGCGTAAATGCATGTTTTTGTTTTTAATTTCATATAGAAGTGTATAAATAAGCTTCTAATCACACAATTAGAGTAGAACGAAAGGAACTTAACACGCTTTCAAGGTTTTTGAGGGAGAAGCTAAGGTTTCTCATTTGTAAGTTATTTCATCTATTCTAACTTTCTGATTATAGTAAATTGTTTGTTGCTTGATGCCACAGTTTTTTTTTCCCTCAAAGTTTTTTCCACATAAAATTTATGTGATCTCTATAGTTGCTTGAATTTTTATTTCCCTATTGCGTTGTGTGATTCTATTTGAGGTTGCTTCCACGTCGAACATATCATGTAAAGGCTTGTCGCGTCCCCAATAAGTGGTATCAAAGTGAACGTTAGGTTTTCAAATAGAATCTAAGAAATGTGAAGTTTGAAATAAAAATTCATGGGTAAAAATAATTTTGAATTATAGAGGTTGAAGATGAAAGCCCTCATAATTTAGCAAGGGTTGCAACAAGCACTCATTGGTAAAGTGAAATGTCCTGAATCGATAAAAGAAGAGAATTGGTATGAACTTGCTTAGAGGGCGATCAACGCAATCTAATTGTACTTAGCCGACGAAGTCCTTGATAATGTCATCAATGAGATAACTACCGTGGGCCTATGGGTGAAGTTAGGGAACATCTACATGAAGAAGTTGCTCTCCAATTGTCTATATCTGAAGAGACAACTATACAATCTGAAGATGGTGGAAGGATCAGATCTCTTTGAGCACATCAATGCCTTCAACAAACTGACAAGTGTGGATGTGAACATCGATGAAGAAGACAGCCTTAATTTTATTGGCGTCTCTTCCAAATTCTAGATTATTATATATAAAGGGACTGGCGTGGTTTAGAGGTAGAGAGAGAGAAAGATAGTACACTTACACACAATTGAAGAAACAGAGAAAGGTTGCAGGCTACACAAAAGAGTGTGAAAAAATAGCAATTTCATAATTTCACAAGAAAATTTTACATAAACCCTAGGTCACTTAAGATAATATACATTTTGTCCAGAAAAGAGAGCTGTCATTAAATTTAGAACCACGTTTTTTATTTTTATTTTTTAACATTTAAGCATAATAAGCCTATCTATATACCATTGTATCTGAGCCTCTGTGGTAAGGTGCAGGTGATCCTAATGAGAAGATGAACTCAGTCATGTGGCAACAGGTTCGGCCTCGATCAAGACCTCTTAGTTCCCCAACATTTACTCTGTTTGCTGGCAACATTTCCTTCGATACCTCAGTGGAAGATCTATTTAGGATCTTCGGTAGGTACGGAAAGGTAGTTAACACCTTCATCCCCTGGAATCCCCATCTCAATAGACCTCGTGGGTATGGCTTCGTCAGATTTCAGTATGAAGACGATGTCAGAGAAGCGCTGAGAGTTCTGAATGGTAAAAGGGTTGACAGCAGGATCTTGCTCGTCCAGATGGCAAAGGCTATGACATCTTCTCACCCCAACCAGCAACCCACTCGACCCACTACCCAACCCACCCGGCCACCCCCTCCCAATCCAGGGCAGACCAACAACCCCCTTAGCACCCTATCGGAGCCAAGATCGTTCGCCCAAGCGGTGCAGGATCCCATCCTCCCACGGCTCTCAGATGTTCAATCAAATGCCTGTGTGACCTAAAGGGTCCCAAACGTCATGCCCTATCCTGCCCATGGTACATTCACCATCCAAGCAGACAATAGGAGTGTTGCTCTTAAACTTAAAGAGCTAAGTTTAGCCCTGGTGGGCCAGGTTCTCGACGCTCACGTGCAAACTTCCCAAATCCTTCAAGAATTCAGGATCGCCAGATACATGCCCTCCGCTTTGGACATTTCGCATATAGGCTCAGACTCTTTCCCCTTGGGTTTCAAGTCGAGATCGGGAATGATCTCCTTCTTCTCAAACTCCATGCTTCACATGAAAATGGGCTTTGCTAAGGTAGAAGCCTGATCCTCTAAGCTCACCTCGCTAGGTGGGTGTTGAGGGTCAAATGTTGCATATCAGACCCAGTTATTATCTGGATTTACAAACCCGGTACTGTTTAACGGCCCAATTTAACTGTGTTTATGCTGCAAGGTATAATTACGAGCTTGGACTGAAACAGGCTACTAAAAGCATAGATTTAACGCTCAGAATTCACCAAGGCAAGGGATGGACCCCATAGGACCAAGATCGACGGATTTACATGCCAGAGATCCGAAAAAATCGAGAAACTAAATCTCAAGTGGCCTGAAAGTCAACTAGAATGCAAGATCACAGGGTTTCCACCATCTATTCAGCTCAAAACTTCATAAATGACCTCAGGACTAGAAATGAACCGTAAAAGTAAAATTTCAGCCATTAGATCCTTGTGTAAGTGGCCCAATGGACAGATTAGCATATAAATCCTCAATTTGGGGCCCACCTGATATTTGGATATAGTTCAAATTTGGTCTCAACCCCTTAAATAGGGTGGAAAAATGGATGGACGGCGTGGATTTTTCACACGCATCACAGTCGACCCCACGTGCGACGTGCGTGTACACAACACGTCCGCATGTGAGCCGCATCGAACCGAGAATCCTGATCAAAGTCAACTGACCCGACTCCTTCCACACAGGCAATAGCAGACGGGCGTGGTTCTGCCAATTCTGAGTAGTGGGGCCCACTCTCCGCCCCATTTCGTGATCCGATCCATCCATATGATCCATAGGGGGGCCACACCCCTCTCCAAATTTTCCTTTTAGCCCATGCACGTGTACAAGCGTAGATTAACAGAAAATGCAGGATGAACAGTGAGTTGATTTTATACAGCGGACCACACCAAAACTTGACCAGAACGACTCCTTTTCAACTTAAATTTCGCCAAGAATCCAATGAACATGGTTCTGCTGATTCTGAGTAGTGAGGCCCACTCTCCGCCCCATTTCGTGATCCGATCCATCCATATGATCCATAGGGGGGCCACACCCCTCTCCAAATTTACCTTTTAGCCCATGCACGTGTACAAGCGTAGATTAACAGAAAACGCAGGATGAACAGTGAGTTGATTTTATACAGCGGACCAAACCAAAACTTGACCAGAACGACTCCTTTTCAACTTAAATTTTGCCAAGAATCCAATGAATGTGGTGGATTTTGCTGAAAACATCACTATTGGACCCACCGAGCATGTCAGCGCAAGAAAATTCGCATGAAGCCCGCGTCCGTGAAATCCAGCCGCAGTGGGGCGTTGTACGGCCCATATGATGGTAGGTTGGATGAACTGAACCGTCCAAAAGATCAGTCAGGGGGTCTTTACCCCAAACATGGAGCCAGAATGGATTTCTTGGCCGTGTACCGTCCAAAAATCCAATTCAAACGCAACTCGGCTTTTGTTTTTCTGCTGCTGCACACGTGAACCGACTCCAAACCCACCTTGCTCCCTGTTGCTATAAAAGGAGACGTGAAAGAGAGCTTTGGAATAATCCTTGGATGTGGGATCTTGGACGAGCAGCCGTGGAGGCTAGAGTGAAGAAGAAAAGGAAGAGAGTGAGAGGAGGATGGCTGCCCACAAACCGAGTTTTCTTCCTTCTTCCTTCTTTAGTTTTTTTTCTTTTCTGAGATTTAGTTGATCATGATTATGGTTGGATAAACCTCTTAGCTAGGGCTAAGAGGTGAAGCTTGTAGCGTGATTGGGGTGTTAGCTTTGCTTTGACTTATGTTTACTGAACTCTCATGAATTCTAGTTTGATTATAAGGAATGTTTTTAGTTTTAATGGTTGGTTGTGACTCAAATTACAATAAATTTGTGATAGCTTGAGATATTTTCTTTTCATGTGTTGAGATCGTGAACTTGGGAACCCTGTTGTACACCATCGTCTCATGGGCATGGTTGGGTGATGGAACCCTTTCTAACTTTCACAATTCTCTTATGATTGGTTATGAGAATGGTAAATTGTTGTTGTTTGCCATAGTCTCCTGGACATGGTTAGGTGACGGAATCACTTCCAAATCTTCACCATTCTTATCTATTGATGATTAGTTCCATGAGAAGTTCAGAGATCTGACAAATCTCTTCCTACCAATTGGATAAGATAGGACTCTGATTCCAGTTGTGTCCTTGAATCAATGCAAGCTAGCTTCTCAATTGCTATAAGTGGATCCTTGGCACCCCAGTTCCCTACCTTTGAATTCTCTAAGTTTTAGATAAATATTTCATCATTATTCCCACAATTATATATTATTTAGATTTCATCTTAATCTAGTTCTAGTTCTACTTGGTTTCAGACTACGTAAAGGTTTCAGTCCTTTGGGATTCAACCTCGGTCTCACCGAGTTTATTACTACATCACAACCCTATACTTGGGGTGTGAACAGTGGAGGAAAATGGATTCAACTGTTTGGAATCCCAGCCTACGCCTGGATGGAATCGGTCTTCAGAGCTTTGGGAAACACCTTTGGGGATGTGGTGGAAGTGGAACAGAAGCTCAATTTAGGGACTTGCTCAAATACCAGCTCGAGTCAAAGTTATTATTCCTCCGGGCACAGACACTCATTCACCCTGGGAACTAGTGGTAGTAGGAAAATCATTTCCCATCTGGCCGTCCATGGAGCATTCTGACTTGCCTTTGGAGCCACAAGATAGTTTGCTCAGGGACCAGGAAACGACTAGGTAGTGGGTAGGGAGATCCTTCCACTACCCTGCCTCCCCAGGTGTGCAAGAGGCCCAACCACAGGCCATTCCAACCTCTTAACCTATTAGCCCTCACCCCATATAGTCCCATGACCCACCTAGCCAACCCCTTCCCAGCTACCCTGCCCTTGGCCCTTGCCCATCCCCTGATCTCCCCCATATTCCTCCTAGCCAACCACCTCCCAGCCCCCCATCATTTTGAACCCCATTTAACCATGCCCAATCCAAGGCCTACAGTGGCAGAACCCCTCCCATCAAGCAATTTAAGTCGTGAATGCCAGCCCTACCCATCAGCTCCCTCCCATGCCCTCTTCCCAGCTCCACATGGAACTCCTTTTCCATGCCATCTCATCCCCTCATCGTGCTCTCTCCGAAGGGAACAACCCCTTGAGGACTGGGAGAACTTTGAAGAAATTCCTAACGATCTTGACATAGAAGCTTGGAATGCGGCTCGGGACAAGAATTCATCCCCCCTGGAGGTCAGCTGGTCGTCGATCTCTCACCCTATTTCGACCCAACGTGCACTCCCCACAGCTTACCCCAACCCCCACACCTCGGCTCTTTTATCCCTCGTGTAAGACCCGTATCCTAGCCTGTACTGTTCTGTAGGTTTCCGCGGTCCTCCGATCGAATTTCGGTGACTCGCGACGTGTAAACAGCAATTGCACGCAATCCCGAGTTGTATCCCACATTCTAGAGTCGGCTCGACCCGAAAACTGTACCCCAACACCGCGCCGTTGCCACGGTTCTAACACTGCGACTTGCACACCAATCCAATACCCAGGCCAAGAGAGGTGGGCCAGCGTTCATCTTGAGGAAAAATGTTGCGAGTTTCTAATCCCAAGAGAATCCCATCAATCATATCAATCAAGTACACATCACTCCCATCACTCACACCCATCCCCAAGTACAACTACCCATTCCAAAAGTCAACTCTCCCCATCACTCACCATCCCTCTCTCCCATCACTTCTCTTTCATCACCTCCATCTCTCTCTCTCATTCTCTCTCTTACTCATTCTCAAGCAACCCGCGTCCAAGCAAGCTCCATGAGAGAGCTTTGTGTGGCCCACTTCCTATCTCCCATCCCCACCCTCCAAAACCAATCTTGACCGTTGAATCTCATTCATTGGAGTTCTAAAATGCGTTGATGGAAGGAGAAGTTCATGATCAAAGGTGGGTGATTTTATTATTTGATTTTGTGATTTGAGGGCCCACATATGTGGGACCCATCTTGATGTATGCATTATATAGGGAGGGCCCATAGCGGCGGGGTCCCTCCCCTCCTCACCATCTCTCTCTCTCTCTCTCTCTCTCTCTCTCTCTCTCTCTCTCCCTTGATGCCGTGTGGCCCACCTGATGCATGTGATATATCCACGCCATCCACCACGTCGGCCCCACTTTGATGTATGTGGTGTGTCCACATCGTCCAGCAACTTGGATGGTGAGACCCACAATGGTGTATGTGTATCATCCACACCGTCCAGACCTCTAGACGGTGGGACCACCTGCCACGTGTGTGGGGATCCACCTTAATACACGTGAGATCAGTCCTGGCCGTATAGGGCCTGGACGCTACCCCATTTCAAAAAAATTAATTAATATATAATAAATAATATTATATTGTATTATATATGGTGGGACCCACTACTAGGAAGCAGATTGGCTGGTGTATTTCACACCAGCTATGCAGCTGATGTGGGACGTCAGCAAGTCCCGTGGAACCCACCGTGATCATGAAGCCTGTGTTATATCTAACCGTCCATCTGTGGACGAGCAGCCAAAACAACTGCTCCGTTAACGTGGCATGTGGTGTGCTGTGTATCCAGTCGTCCATCCATATACACGGACGTGGCCCACCTTGGTGGATGCTTTGCATCCACACGTGTGGGGCCTACCTTGATGTATGGCCCTATCTTGCAGCATTACGATGAGGTACGGGTTTCACCCACACCGTCCAGGACGGTGGGTACCCATGTGTGATACGTGTCTCATTCCCACTGTCCATTTGTTTTGGTATGGGCCCACCCACACGAGTGGCACGTGTGGGGTGCGACCCACCTAGATGTACGTATTCTGTATCCTTGCCACGTGTGTGGCCTGCCATGATGTATCTCCAGCCTGTCCATCATCTGGACAGTGTTGTGGACTCCACCATGATGTAGATTTTGCTCCACACCGTCCAGTTGTGGACCCCACTTTCTACACGCGTGATGTCCAACCATCTGTCTGTTTGAGGATGTGGGCCACACCTTGATGTATTTATTTTATACCCACTCCATCCATCTATCCAGATTAGTGGGACCCACCATGATTTATGAAATTATCAACGCCGTCCATCATCTAGATAGTGGGTGCCCACCATGATGTATATATTATATCCAGACCGTTCAGGGCATCTAGAAGCCCTGGACAGCTATCCGACTATTATAGTGGCGCCAGCAAGTTCTGTGAATCCATCACGATGAATGTGTTTCATCCAACCGTCCATTTGTGGCCCCAGCAGCAGGGCAGCTGTTGTGTAGATGTCAGCAAGTCATGTGGGTCCCGTTTGGTGCATGTATTATATTCCACGCCATCCACCTATTTTACATCCATGCCGACCATATGTGAGATCCGCTGTGATGTATGTATTGTCTATCTATGCCATTTGTCCAGTTTCCTAGATCATTTTAAGGACTGACCCACCTTGATGTATTCCGACCCATTTCGTAAGGCCCAATGAGATGTATTTGCGGTCCATATATTGCGGCCCATTGTGATGTATTCGAGGCCCATTGTGATGTATCCAAGGCCTATAAGACGCGGTCATTGTGTTATATGTGAGGCCCATGGCGATGTATATTAGGCCCTTATGTGAGGCCATGAGCCCACTACACGTATGACTCTATGTGGGCCACTCCTTGGGAACAACGATGGTAAAATGTCCACATTGATGGGCGATGATGGTTAGATGTCCATACTGTGACCTTCCCTTAGGCCCTTTGTCGAGGCCGATTCCGATTGTCGAGGCCGAGTCAAATTGCCGAGGCCGATTTCGATTGTCGAGGCTGATTCTGATTCCGATCATCAAGGTCAATTATCGAGGCCAATTCCAATTGTCGAGGCCGATTCCGATTGTGGAGGCTAATTTCGATTGTTAAGGTCAATTCCTATTATCGAGTCTAATTCCGATTGTCGAGGCCGATTCCAATTGTTGAGGCCGGTTCCGATTGTCGACGCTGATTGTCGAGGCTGAGTCAGATTGTCGAGGCCGATTCTGATCCAGATTGTCGAGGCTGATTCTGATTGTTGAGTCAGATTGTCGAGGCTGAGTCAGATTGTTGAGGTCGATTCCGATTCTAATTGTCGAGGCTGATTCTTATTGTCGAAGCCAATTCTGATTATCGAGGCCGATCCTAATCGTCGAGGCCGATTCCGATTATCAAGTCCGATTCTAATTGTAAAGGCCGATTCCAATTGTTGAAGCCGGTTCTGATTGTCGAAGTCGAGTCAGATTATCGAGGCCGATTGTGATTCTAATTGTCGAGGCCGATTTCGATTGCCGAGGCTGATTATCAAGCCAATTATTTAGGCCAATTGTAACGCCCCGAATTTCGAGGGTCAATCATAGGCTCAACTCCCGAGATCTGTTGCATCACTTATGTAACATAGATAATGATGATTGAATGTTGTCTGTATTGCATTAAACATGAATGAGATTACACTAAATCAGCGTATCATACTCCAAAGACGATTAAATTAAATAAGTGGAAGACTGTGATAGATATATAAAGTGTATAAGTGGATATAAACCCCAGAGTATTATCATGTCACCAGGCTGAATAATTATATGTATAATTTCAAAATATACAAAATGATAAAGTGTAATGTCATCTAATCCATATTCCTATAGCCCCAGTGACGCAACTCCAGGTCTACATAGACCCGCCAACAGGTAGGAGAACTCATCGTTGTCGTAGAAGACAGGCTCTATCTCGTAAGCCTCACTGTTATCTGCAACTACAACAGAGTGTGGTTGGTGTTTTAAAACACTGCTCTAGAGTGGGAGTGAGTGATCAACTCAGTGGAGCTATAAGGCAAAGGTTAACATGTTATCAATTCAATCAAGTAGTAATGATAAAGCAGTACAACGACCATGTCCTAAGTACTCTTGTTAATGCAAGAATGGTATGTATTAATGATGCATGCCCTCGCCTGCACTCCCTCAGCAACATCATCTCATGGTCGCGCATGCTAAACTCCCACTGTGCTCAACACCCATGCCAAATGTACATGTAATGTGATGCATGGTCGTGTTATCTAAGTTCTTACTTAGACTTATTCATACAGCAGGTTCAGGAAGCTAAGGTACCTCCTTTTATATTATTTACCCAAACAACGATCCATCTAAGGTCGTCAATCCTAGCTAATCACATACGAGAGGCAAGTTATAGGGCAACGCCACTCCTGATTTAAAAATAGTGGACAGGCAAGTTCAGGTCGCTACGAGAGGCTCGTCACCTCGGCGTAGGCCTAGTTTATACTCAAGGTCACTATGGGAAAGGCTCGTCACCTTAGCGTAGGCCGACAGCTCAAATACAGTGTCCCATACCACCGTATTCGGCTCACGAGTTTTGGGTTGCTCACTGGTCACTACGGGGAAGCTCGTCACCTCAGCATAGGCTGATAGCTCGACCACAGTGTCCCATACCACCATGCCTGGCTGATGAGTCTTGGATGATCGTGGTACTAAGGTTGAAACAGGCTTTATATTGGTAAGTGGTACCTTAAATTCAAGCAGTAGCGTCCATACATGGTAAACTACTATTGATAATCACCGTACGACTCGGATTCATCAAACGTATCCATGGTGGAGAAACTAATTCAGCCACTCGATCGGAAGTCGTTACCGATTGTCTGGACTATGTGATAGTCCCAATCATACTCAACTCAATAGGCATTCATATGTGACAGTCAAATAACATTTAACAACCAAATCACATATAAATCTCATCCATGCATTTTAACGAACACGTAGTGCACATGTTATCACACATAGGCATCCATACATGAATCATGAAGTCGAATGTAAATTACATGAAGGAATCTATTAATATATCTAAGATAGTTGAGAATCTCATCTCAACACCTTTAATAAATGCATTTCATCAAACAATCGCTCATTCAAACATTTTATCAAACACTTAGAATACACATTTCAAACATACATGTAATGAATTAATTATAGCATATATTATGGCAAATCCTTTCATAAAGGAGCTGTCATGCATACAACAATCATGTATTCTCAATTAATAATCATGGCAAGCACAATTCAAAATTTCATATTCATTCAAACATTTCAACAAACACATGGAATACATAGTTAATATGCATAGTTCATACACATGTAATATATGGAAGGCATCATATCTAAGGGTATATGGTGGCAATCAAGTCAGTCATAAACCATTACTGACATTGAAAGCCTTGAAAACCATAACCTAAACGTTTATAGTCTGCACCTTTCGTCGGTACACTCGTATCGAGCTCAGTTTAAACACTACGTCTTTGTCTACAGCACAACGGCTACCTATAGTATGAAATAGGTTAGCTATTTCACCAATCTACCTATTTGAATACCTAAAACAAATTAGGGTTAGGATTCCTTATCCAAAAATGGAGTCGAAATCGCCGGTATAGTGACACGGAAGAAGGGATTCAGCACGTAGTGTGGAGGAAATGAATCCCAACAACAAACCACAACTCTCTCTCTCACTTCTCCTCACTTTATCCTTCTCTTTTCTTTCTTCTCTCTCCTAGGGTTTAGGAAATTCGAATGGAATGAGAGGGGTGGGTTTAGGGTCTTATATAGGCCCAGAAGTGAAGTCAATGGCCCCAGGGCCATGGTGTACTTAGGCTATAGCCAAAAGACGTCTATTTCGGGCCAACTGAGCTCATCTAGAGGTCCATTGCCTGCATACGGTCTGGGGAAAGTTCCCTGACAATGGATCTATGTCAAGTTAAGATTTCGGTCCGATCGGATCAGTGGATCGATCGTGGAGGACCAGTTTCAGTTCAATGGTCATCGTCACTCGATCAGGGCCACAAGTACACTGACATGTGTAAGAAAATTTTCCTGATTCAAGGGTATAGTTGGGTCAGAATCTGACGGTCTGAAACCTTAAATTTGGCTTACAAATGAATAGTTCAATTTACTTAAGTTTGGGTTTATTTTATAAAGATATTCGCATTTCTCACACACTTCGTTCTAGGCTTAAGTTATGCGTTTCTGGATACTATTTGGATTTGATTACCGCGAAGCTTGTCAAGCCCAGCAAGGCAGTCATAAACATATAGTTTTATGTAATCGAACTTTTAACACGTAGTCCAGGTCCGATACGGAGTTTCAATGTACTCCCAAGAGTAACTGGATTTTGAGATTTATCCTAGGTTTTTAGGTAATATTGGGTTAGCGATTCTAATGGTTTTGAGTCTTGCAGTTCGTATAAAAAGTGATTCTAGTTAATTCGCCGATTAATTCGGTTTAGTACTTAATTAATTTTTGTCTAATTTCTTAAAGGATTCACTCATTAAGGGTTTCTGCCTGAGGTGATACTTGGTCTTTGTATGGATTTTTCTGAGATGTTATAATTTACCCCCCTTAAAGAAAAATTTCATCCTCGAAATTAGTACCATTTCGTACTCCTCGAGAATCTGAGGGTAGTTCTTACGGACCTCGGCTTCCATTTCCCAAGTAGTCTCTTCCTCACTGTGATGCGTCCATAGTACCTTCACAAGCGGGATAACCTTACTACGCAGCACCTACTCCTTCCAATCTAGAATACATGTCGGTCGTAGTACATAAGTAGCGTATTCAATCAACTATACCTACTCCCATTTGATAATATGGGAAGGGTCAGGAATGTATTTCTTCAGCATCGATATATGAAATACGTTCTGCACACTTACGAGTGGTGTGGGCAAAGCAAGGCGGTACGCTACCACACCCACTCGGTCTAGAAGCTAGAACGACCTAATAAATCATGGTGTGAGTTTTTCCTTTTTGTCAAATTGAAGGACTCCCTTCATGGGGGAAACCTTAAGAAACACATGGTCCCCAACCTTGAACTCTAGTGGTTGCCGCCTCATATCGGCGTAGCTCTTCTGTCTGCTCTATGCTGCCAGAAGTCGACACCTGATAATGTCGATCTTCTCTGAGGTCGCCTGCACTAATTCTGAGTGAATCAAACTCTTCTCACCTACCTCTGCCCAGCAATGTAGTGCTCTACATGGATACACATACAATGCTTCGTAGGGGGCCATATCAATACTTGCCTGAAAGCTGTTGTTATAAGTAAACTCAGCATAAGGAAGACAGTCATCCCAACTGTCCTTGAAATCAAGCACACAAGCTCGCAACATATCCTCTAACACCTAATTCACCCGTTCCGTCTGCCCGTCAGTCTATGGGTGGAACGCGGTACTGAACTTCAGTCTCACACCCATTGCTTCCTGGATACGAGTTCAGAAGATAGATATAAATCGCATGTCTCAATTCGACACGATCTCCATAGGCACACCATGCAAACGTACTATCTCCTTGATGTACAACCTAGTCAAATCGTCTGCTAAGTTTCAGACTCTAATTGGGAGAAAATGAGTTGATTTCGTCAACCGGTCCACAATCACCCAAATGGATTCATGCCCCTTCCTCGTCTTCAGTAATTCTGAGATGAAATCCCATTTCCATTCTGCTATGGGCATGGGCTGAAGCAGTCCAGGAGGTCGGCGATGCTCTGCCTTGACCTGCTGGCACGTGAGAGAACAGGACACATAATCCGCTATGTGGGCCTTCATGTTGTCCCACCGTATGAACGCTTCACGTCTCGATACATCTTCGTGCTACCAGGGTGCATTTTTATCTTCGAATTGTGAGCAGCTTCGAGAACTTCTCTCCTCAAGTCATGAAGGTTTGGGAAGCATTGGCGGCCATGATAACGTAAACCCCCATCCGTACCAATTCTCCATTCCGAGTCTTCACTGTCTCTCACCTGCTCTCTCATCCTTGCCAATAGTTCATTGTCTTTCTGAACTATAATAATCCTGTTATCAATGAGTGGCTGCACACGAACGTGTGCGACGCTCTCGAACGACTCCTCTACCGTAAGCTTCTGCTCGAAGTCTCGCACAAATTCTACCATGTTCCACTCGTCTATCATTAGCGGAGCCACAAATGCTATCGTCTTCTTGCGGCTCAACGCGTCTGCCACAAGGTTAGCCTCACTAGGATGGTAGGAGACCTCGAACTTGAAGTCCTTCAAGGTTTCCATCCATCGTCACTGCCTCATATTCAGGTCCCTCTGCATGAATATGTACCTGAGGCTCTTGTGGTCGCAAAAGAGCTCGAACTCCTCTCCATAGAGATAATGTCTCCAGAGCTTCAATGCAAAGATAACGGCTGTTAACTCTAGGTTGTGCGTAGGGCATTTTTTCTCGTGATTCCTCAGCTGTTGCGAGA
This sequence comes from Magnolia sinica, assembly GCF_029962835.1. NCBI lineage: Eukaryota > Viridiplantae > Streptophyta > Magnoliopsida > Magnoliales > Magnoliaceae > Magnolia > Magnolia sinica. Next base: position 67,037,285 of record NC_080587.1, on the reverse strand, counting down.
CATAAGCAATCACTCTGTCCTTCTGCATCAGAACACAACCCAAACCAATGCGAGACGCGTTGATATATATTGTATACTTGACCCCTTGCTCTGACAATACTGGCACAGGGGCAGACGTCAACTTGTCCTTCAGTTCCTGAAAAGCTGCTTCTGCCTTCTCATTCTAGGCAAACTTAAGATCATTCCGAGTCAACTGTGACAACGGTCTAGCAATCTTCGAAAAGTCCCTAATGAATCGACGGTAATAACCTGTCAGGGCAAGAAAACTCCTCACTTCAGTCACCAAATCGGGTTGCTCCCAGTCCTAAACTGTGGTCAACTTAGCAAGGTCCACTGTTATTCCTTCCTTGGACACCACATGTCCCAGGAACTTGACTTCTTCCTTCCAGAAGTCGCACTTCTTGTACTGCGCAAACAACTGGTTCTTCTTGAGAGTATTAAAGACTGCTCGCTGGTGTTCCTCGTAATCTGCCCGACTCTTAGAGTATATCAGGATGTCATCTATAAATACGATGATGAATCGCTAGCGATACGGCCGAAACACCCGGTTCATCAGATCCATGAACACAACTGGTGCGTTTGTGAGTCCAAACGACATCACAAGGAACTTGTAGTCCCGAAGCTGGTTCTGAACGCTGTCTTCTGCACGTCATCCCTGACTTGCAACTGGTGATACCCTGACTGTAAGTCGATCTTAGTGAAGTACCGTGCCCCTTTCAATTGATCGAACAGATCATCTATCCTAGGCAAAGAATACTTGTTCTTTATCGTCACTTGGTTCAATCTGTGATAATCAATATGCAATCGCAGCGATCCGTCCTTCTTCTTCACAAACAACACGGGTGCTCCCCAAGGGGATACACTCGGTCGTATGAAGCCTGCATCTAATAGATCATTGATTTGTTTCCTCAGTTCCTTCATCTCACATGGGGGCATGCAATAAGTCAAAAGAGATATAGGTGTCGCACCAGGCACTAAATTAATGGTAAAATCGAACTCGCGCTGAGGAGGTAATCCATGTATCTTCCTGAACACGTCTGCAAAATTCTGAACTATTGGCATATTCCTAAGTGTTAGACCATCATGATCTCTCAATAGGGTAGCATAACAAAGAACCTGGAAGGGGCAACTGACCTGAATGGGGAAAGTGAAGGTCGTGTTTTCGGGACCGTGTGTCGTCACCAGTCGGGTCTTGCAGTCGATCTCAACCTTCATTTTCGTAAGAAAATGTATGCTGACGATGACGTCATAAAGGTATATAGTGGTGACGATCAGGTCAACGAACACCACCCTGCTTCCTAAGTCTATCAAGCAACCCTCACACAACTTAGTGGCATCTGTAAAAGTTCTTGCTTCTGCAATAACTCTCACCCCAACCATAGGGGTCGTATTCAGCCCTAAGCGCTTAACCGTAGAACATGATATCATCAAAATAGTGGACCCAGCGTCCACCAACAGAAATACGGGTGTACCATGGATGTGAGCAGTGACCTTAAAGGCTAAAGGCACTGTAGCTGCTGAATCAGACGCTTCAGCTGTAAGCGCATGTACTCTCGCCTATTGAGAATGGTTCGGTTGCGGTGCCATAGGTTGCTGAGGTGGCCTAAATCGAGGTACAAGTGGCCTGTAAGAAGGCTGTGCAGGTGGTACTGAACGTAGAGGTGGAGTCGAGATAGCTGATGGCATCTGACGATTAATCTTCTGAGGGGGTATGAAGTCGTTATCCCTCATCTTGGTGAAGCAGTAAGTGTCAGAATGGCTCGACCTCTTATAGTAGGTGCACCATACATCAGGTCACCTCCGCTGTGTCGATGGAGCCATAAGCCGAGGAGGAGAATCTGCTCACGGCCTCTTGCCGAGAAACGGTCTGCTCGGCAAGTCTGGTCGAGGCCTAAGATCCATGGGCACACTTATACAGGACAGCCTATCCCTGTCCTGCTCATCTCGTAGAGACATGTCCACTAGCTCAGCATATTTGAGTATGCTAGCGCAACACATCTTCAAGCATATCTCGGGTCACAAACCCTCAGAAAATTACCGCATCCTCATCGGCTCGTTAGCTAGGATCAAAGGAGCATATCTAGCCAGCTCCGTGAACCTATTCTCGTATTTTGCCACTGTCATCCCTCCCTGTCGGAGGTGAAGAAAGTCCCCCTCCTCATTATGGTAGGTGAGAGGAAAATATTTTCCATGGAAGCGTGTCTCAAAAGCCTCCTACGTCCATATGTAATCAAAAACAATGGTCCGAAGGATGCTGTCCCACCAGAGACTGGCTTCCTTCTCAAACATGTAAGTGACCAGCTCAACCTGCTCTACCTCAGTGCAGTGCAGCGGCTTCAGTATCTTAGAAATGTGGTCAAGCCAATACTCGGCCTCTCCGAGTCTGTGAGTACCCACAAAAGTAGGAGGTCGAAAGTGCTAGAATTGCTCGAATAAGCCACTGGCACCCATATTTCCAGCAGGGTACACAGGTGTTGCAGACGGGGCCACGCTTATGTTATAGGCAAGGGCCCCTGCTATGGTGGTCTAAATCTACTGTTGCTGCTACATAAGGAGCATCATCTGCTCCAACCTATCAGGAGGAGAAGCCGCCTGAGGCATGCGAGGCATCGAGGTAGACGTACGGTTCGGCTATGGAACCAGTTGTGCAAAAGGTGTTGGCCCATTGGTGGGGCTAGTGGCCGGTAGAGAATCTGGCATGGTCTCGTGATCTGGGCCCAAACTGGGGTTCGTATGGCTATTGCTGAGGGGAGGTGCCCTGTCACTCGATTCGCCAAGTGTAAGATGTGTCATATTCCGAGTGGCCTTAGGTGGCATTCCCTATATACAACATAGGGTGCAACCAGTGTAAGATTTAGCATAAGAACAAACACTCATCCAAACATCATTTATATTCAAACTCAAAAGAAGCTTCATGTATTTCATTTACCAAAATTTATCACAATACATGAGATATAGTTTCTACATGAATCATGACAGAAGATGCATGGAAGCTAACCTACCAAAGCTTTAAACACCAAAACACACCACAACTCTACCCTACTACTAAGCCCATCAAGGCTGTAACATAGAAGCAAGAAAAATACGGAAGGAAAAGACCCAAGGATGACTACATCACAGGACTAGTCATTTGAGTCTGGTGATGGTGGATGAGCACCCTTGTCCTGTAGACAGTACAGGAGAGCCTTCAAGGTGCGAGACACCTTCTTAAATTTTTGTTTCAAGAAGGCCTTATTCTCTTTAAGTTTGGCCCGGGTCTCTCTGACCTCCTATCGCAGGGCAACTTGGCCCTCCTCGATCTGAGCAAGTGGGCTTCTAAAGCAGCCTGATCAGGGTGGCGCTCAGGTGTAGCAGGTGGAGAACTCCCATCAGAGTCTTGGGTCTCCTCTTCTTCCTGCTCCTGCTCACTTCCTTCTTCATCACTTCCTTCCTCACCTTCCTCATCCTCGCTTCCCTCTTCCTCTTCACTTTCTTCCTCTATCTCATTACCATACTCATCAAGACGGGCTTGGCGTGGTCGTGGCCCAATACCCATGTTGTTGAGCGTAGAGTCATTGATAAAGTGAATTGGCACAAGTTCATCCATAAGTCTGTAGCTGAACTCACGAGCTATCTTGCATATCAGTTGGCCGAAGGGGAGTGAAATATATGTCCTAACAGGGCATGCGGTCTGGACTATCTGAAGCAAGACGAATGTAGGCAGACATAGCCTGTCTACCTGCCCTACTCTGTATAGGAAGTCCACCATCAAATGCATGCATTTGATGCGATTGCTCCACCTAGGATACACATTGTATGTGAATATGTGGTGGAGTAAATGGAAGTCAGGAGTCATCTTTGTCACTGGGAGGCAGTTACCTCGACTCCAATGGATCAGTCAGCTGCAAAGAAATCACATGCGGCGGTCTCTTTCACGTGCACTACTGAGGTTCTTCTCACTAGCATGAACCTCACCGCGCTCCATCCCCATGATCCAAGCTATCACGCCAACATCAATTGTGGCTTCTTGCCTCCCCATGGAAAAATGAACTGTAGGGGCTCTAGCAATGGGTCCCGTATGTGGGCGCAGAAGGCTCGGATAGTGCTTTCACATGCACATGACTTGCCTTTAAATATGGGACCCCACCTGGCGTCCAACAGGAGGTCCATCACCAAATAAAGCCCAAATAGCTTCTCGTCTATGTGTGCTTCAAAGAGGACTCTGTGACCCTGGAATCTACCATGTGTGATGCCCGGCTGTAGGGCTCTTTCGAGCGAAACTTGGGGATCGAGATCCTGCTTCGTCCTCAGCTCTCGTGCGGCATTTGTACTTGCTTCGGCGCCTGATTTCTGCTTTCTTGGGTGGGTAGGGTGGCTAGGCCCTACTTCATTTGTGGAAGCCCTCTTCTTTCCTATGAGGGAAAGAAGTGTGGAGAGGGAGAAGATCGTAGCCACAAGCTCAAAAAGAGCCATGAAGCCCAGGGAGCTTGAAGGATGGAATGGGTTGGTGGATTTGGAGGTGTATGAGACACAAAGATGGTTTGGTATGCTCAAATAGGAGGATTAAGAGAGATAGGAGGTTATAGAAGATGGGTTTGAGAGGATGGTGGAGGTGGGTGCAAGAAAAGGAAGAAGATGAGATTAGAGGGGGGTTTGAGAGAGGAAAATGAGATTTTTAGAGGTTTGGAAAGCCTGGAGGGGTGTAAAAGGAAGAAATGAAGTACTTGGGGGGATAAGGGCCTCCACACGATTTCGTGGGCCCCACATGTGCAAACACCCATCGGCCCAACCAGCCCTCTGCGGCCTAACAGGCGATCCACTGGACCTCTGGGCGATGGATCACCCCAGGGGCGATGGCATCCCCCTCTCAGGGTGCCGAAAATGTGTGGGACTAACCTCGAGTCCCACTGTTTTATGTGGTTTAGGCCCCCGAGTTCATTTGGTACGGTTTCGGGCTCCATCTCGCATATATTCATGCTTTTTGGATTATTTAAGTGTGGAATACATTGAGTTATCGTCTAAACCCGTTGATAGATGGTCTGGAAAAGAATTGGGATCATCTCGCATAATCACAGAAGCCTACGAGTCCGATTTCAACTGTTTCTCATCGCTCCCTCCTAAGTCAAAGTATGTCAGTGTGTGTCGTGCTACGATAACCTAGGTCTAGTTTAATCCAAATAATGCTCTGATACCAACTTGTAACGCTTTGAATTTCGAGGGTCGAGCATAGGCTCAACTCCCGAGATCCGTTGCATCACTTATGTAACATAGATAATGATGATTGAATGTTATCCATATTAGTGCATTAAACTGAATGGGATTACACTAAATCAACATATCATACTCCAGAGATGATTAAATTAAGCAAGCGGAAGACTGTGATAGATATATAAAGTGTATAAGTGGATATAAACCCCAGAGTATGATTATGTCACCAGGCTGAATAATTACATGTATAATTCTAAAATATACAAATGATAAAGTGTAATGTCATCTAATCCATATCCATGTAGCCCCGACGATGCAACTCCAGGTCTACATAGACCTGCCAGAGAGTTGCAGGTAGGAGAACTCCTTCTCATTGTCGTAGAAGACAGGCTCCATCTCGTAAGCCTCGTCGTCACTTGGAGCTACAATAGTCTAGTTGGTGTTTTAAAACACCGTCCTAGAGTGAGAGTGAGTGACTAACTCAGTGGAGTTATAAGGCAAAGGTTAACATATTATCAATTCAATCAAGCAGTAATGATAAAGCAGTATAATGACCATGTCCTAAGTACTCTTATTAATGCAAGAATGGTATGTATTAATGATGCATGCCCTTGCCTGCACTCCCTCAGCGACATCATCTCACGGTCGCGCATGCTAAACTCCCACTGTGCTCAACACCCACGCCAAAGGCACATGCAATGCGGTGCATGGCCGTGTTATCCAAGTTCTTACTTAAACTTATTCATACAGCAGGTTCGGGAAGATAAGGTCCCTCCCTTTATATCATTTATCCAAATAATAATCCATCTAGGGTCGTCAATCCTAGCTAATTACATGCGATAGGAAATTTATAGGGCAATGTCACCTCTAATTTAAAAACAATGGACAGACAAGTTCAGGTCGCTATGGGAGGCTCGTCATATCGATGTAGGCTTAGTTTATACTCGAGGTCACTATGGGAAAGGCTCGTCACCTTAGTGTAGGCCAACAACTCAAATACAGTATCTCATACCACCGTATTTAGCTCATGAGTTTTGGGTTGCTCACTGGTCACTACGGGGAGGCTCGTCACCCCAACGTAGGCTGACAGCTCGACCACGGTGTCCCACACCACCATGCCCAGCTCATGAGTCATGGTGGATCGTGGTACCAAGGTTATAACAAGCTTTATATTGGTAAGTGGTACCTTAAATTCAAGCAGTAGCGTCCATACATGGTAAACACACATTAGGCCAACCGGGTTACTTGACAAGTCCGATTGCTACGAGCGAATGCTAAATTGATTGACATGGAGCGCATACGCACTCCTTGTGGCCTAACTACTATCGATAATCACCGTACAACTCGAATTCATCGAACGTGTCCGCGGTGGTGAAACTAATTCAGCCACTCGATAGGAAGTCGTTACCGATTGCCTGGACGATGCGATAGTCTCAATCATACTCAGCTGCAATAGGCATTCATATGTGACAGTTAAACAACATTTAACAACCAAATCACATATAAATCTCATCCATGCATTTTAACAAACACATAGTGCACATGTTATCACACATAGGCATTCCATACATGAATCATGAAGTCGAATGTAAATTACATGAAGGAATCTATTCATATAGCTAAGATAGTTGAGAATCTCATCTCGACACCTTTAATAAATGCATTTCATCAAACAATCGCCCATTCAGACATTTTATCAAACACTAAGAATACACATTTCAAACATATGTGTAATGAATTAATTATAGCATATATTATGGCAAATCCTTTCATAAAGGAGTTGTCACGCATCCAACGATCATGTATTCTCAATTAATAATCATGGCAAGCACAAATCAAAATTTCATATTCATTCAAACATTTCAACAAACACATGAAATGTATAGTTAATAAGCATAGTTCATACACATGTAATATATGGAAGGCATCATATCTAAGGGTATATGGTGGCAATCAAGTCAGTCATAAACCATTACTGACATTGAAAGCCTTAAAAACAATAACCTAAACGTTTATAGTCCGCACCTTTCATCGGTACACTCGTATTAAGCTCAGTTTGAACATTATGTCTTTGTCTACGGCACAATGGCTACCTATAACATGAAATAGGTTAGCTATTTCACCGATCTACCTATTTGGATACCTAAAACATATTAGGGTTAGGAGTCCTTACCCAAAAATAGAGTCAAAATCACCGGTATAGCGACACGGAAGAAGGGATTCAGCACGTGGAGTGGAGGGAATGAACCCCAGCAACAAACCACGACTCTCTCTCACTTCTCCTCACTTTCTCCTTCTCTGTTCTCTCTTCTCTCTCCTAGGGTTTAGGAAATTCATATGGAATGAGAGAGGGGTGGGTTTAGGGTCTTATATAGGCCCATAAGTGAAGTTGATGGCCCCATGGCCATGATATACTTAGGATATAGCCAAAAGATGTCTATTTCGGGCTAATGGAGCTCATCTGAAGGTCCATTGCCTGCATACAGTCTGAAAAAAGTTTCTAATAATAGATCTATATCAGGTTAAGATTTTAATCTGATCAGATCAGTGGATCGATCGTGGAGGACCAATTTCAGTTCAACAGTCATTGTCACTCGATCCGGGCCACAGGTATACAGACATGTGTAGGAAAATTTTCCTGATCCAAGGGTGTAGTTGGCTCAGAATCTAATGGTCTGAAACCTTAGATTTGGCCTGCAAATGAACGGCCCAATTCACTTAAGTTTGGGTTTATTTTATAAAGATATTTGTGTTTCTCTCATACTTCGCTCCAGGCTCAAGTTGTGCATTTCTGGATATTATTTGGACTTGATTCCCACGATGCTTGTCAAGCCCAGTAAGGCGGTCATAACCATATAGTTTCGCGGTAATCGGACTTTCGACGCATGGTCCAAGTCTGATATGGAGTTTCAATGTGCTCCCGAGAGCAACTGGGTTTTGAGATTTATCCTAAGTTTTTAGGTAATGTTGGGTTAGCGATTCTAATGGTTTTGAATTTTACAGTTCGTATTGAAAGTGATTCTAGCTAATTTGCTGATTAATTCGGTTTAGTACTTAATTAATTTTTGTCTAATTTCTTAAAGGATTCACTCATTAAGGGTTTATGCCTGAGGTGACACTCGGGTCTTTGTACAGATTTTTTTGACACGTTACACCAATTATTGAGGCCGATTATCGATGCCGATTATTAGTGTCGATTGTTGATACCGATTATGAGTATGTGACAGCATAATATCATGATACATGCCCATACGCATCATCTGCATGTTTATTATGAGGTGTGGTTGACCAGCGCATATGTCATTGGGCAGGTTGTTATGAGACTCCATGATAGGTGGAGATTGTCTCACATGATCGCATGGTATGTGTAGGATTAATGCATGATTGGACTACATGACTCATGCATCTTGCATTGTGTGGTTGTGATTACTGTACGCCCTAATGATATCAGGGCTGTGACCTCCACAGGTATGTCATGGATGGCTAGCTGGGACACCGAAAATGTTTAGTTCAAGCATCCAGGCACTTTAGATGTCCGTAGGTGAAAGTCCCTAAACCTCCGTGGCCAAAAGACGCCCCAACGTCGAGACCGAGTGGATACATAAGCGTCCGAGTGCCGAATACCAGGAGGCCACGTCTCTCACTGTGTCGTGGTTCGTTGGGAGGAGTGTGGCCTTACCCACCCAAGGGTAGGGGCATAACTAGGCTGAGTTTGACCAGCTCGTGAATGAGCCTGCTATCGATGTACTGGGTAGATATTGGCTGACTACTGGCTAGGCGGATAGTAAGGTCTCTTCCACTTACATGGTCGCGCGTCAGTGGGCACCGATTACATGTAGAGTGTATTAGACCCCGATAGTGATCCCAGAGATGTATAGTAATGATTTGTGGAGCAGGAGTTGCATACTCAACATTTTATTCATTCATTTATTCACTATCCACTCAGGCTGGTGGTGCACAACTAATCGCCATGTGTACTTTTGTAATGACCAGGATTTCAGATGGGGCGCGCGACTAACCTGAGATCAGGAGCTTACCACATTAAGTCTATCTATCCAAATTTAGGTATGAGATTGGTTTGGATAGAAGTTCTTTGTGACAGGCCCCATATCCTGTGATACCACGTACTATCATCCCGAATTCACATTACAGCTTGGTCATTTCACTCGCACCACATACTGGATATTGCATTACATCCTCGGCATATGGCATTCTGGGTTGTTATGTTTCTACATTTATATGACCTAGATGAGGTTAATGGTATTCATAGCTTTTTCAAATTGCATATTGTATTGCATCCTCGATATTTGATATCTGGTTCATTATGTTTCTACATTATATAACCGATTTACATTATTTTCTCAGTATATGACATTAGCTTGCTATGTCTTTTCATCGTATATCCTATATGAGGTTGATGATATCTTTATAAACTTGTCAGTATTTCTGCTTACTTTGATATCGTATGATTCATGATCTTACCAGTATTTTTGATGTTGTATGATATGGTATTATATTGAATACTTGGCACTTACCTTGTGCACACACTTACACCACCCTCTAAGCTTTCTATAAGCTTATGCATGATAGATGCGTGCAGGTGATGTTAGGTTGCAGCAGCGTGGAGCTTAAAGTATGTAGCTGACTTCTGGAGCTTGATTTTTGACATATTTATTTTCCTTTCATCATTGTATTCAAATGTTTATATTAGTGGATATGTGATGATGATGTTGCCTTTGTGATTTGGGTAAACTTGTGGTTATGCTTCTTACGAGATAAATGTACGTTAGAAAATTCTCCTTGTGAGATCCCAGGATCGGAACCTGGCATATGGGCATTGGGAGCTGAGAATGGGGTACTACGGAGGCTGTCGGCACCGAGTTCGGCGATCCGGATTCCTGTGAATCTGATTTCCTGGTTTGGGGCATGACAGAAGTTGGTATCAAAGCATAACTTAGGAATACCTAAGGATTCATATATTTGCTGATAACTACCTTATACTTTATGATTGTTGAGAACTTAGAATGATTAGACCACCGAGTTCGAATAACTTAAAAATTTTCTGATATAGCTCTCTACCATTAAGATTGTGAGGCTGCATAGTATTCTAATTTTGATCATATCTGATTTAGGATCCGAGGTTCAGTAGAGTCATCGTAGTACTGATGAGGCATCTTGGGAGAGCGAGGCTAAGGTTCGTGGGCGTTATTCCCATCTCTTAGTGTTTGATGATGTTGGTATGATGTGTTCTGATTATAACTATAGCGATAGGATTTTTCACCCTTGTGAACTCCGTATTGGTTATGTCGTGTTTTAAATTTCAAGGATAAAATTTTTTTTAGGAGAGGAGAGCTGTAAGACCCATTTCCTAGCCTGTACTGTTCCATAGGCTTCCACAGTCCTCCCGGTCGAATTTCGGTGACCCGTGACGCGTAAACAGCAATTGTAGGCATTCTCAAGTTGTATCCCGCATTCTAGAGTCGACTCGACTCGAAACTTGTACCTCAGTGACCGTGTCGTCGTCGCGGTTCCAACGCTATAACTCGTGCACTAATCCGATACCCAGGCCAGGAGATGTGTGCCCGCATTCATCTCGAGGAAAAATGCCGTGCATTGCTAATCCTAAGAGAATCCCATCAATCATATCAATCAAGTACACATCACTCCCATCACTCACACCCATCCCCAAGTACAACTACCCATCCCCAAAAGTCAACTCTCCCCATCACCCATCACTCACCATCCCTCTCTCCCATCACCTCTCTCTCTCTCTCATTCTCTCTCTCACTCATTCTCAAGCAACCCACGTCCAAGCAAGCTCCATGAGAGAGCTTTGTGTGGCCCACTTCCTATCTCCCATCCCCACCCTCCAAAACCAATCTCGACCGTTGAATCTCATTCATTGGAGTGCTAGAATGCGTTGATGGAAGGAGAAATCCATGATCAAATGTGGGTGATTTTATGATTTGAGGGCCCACATATGTGGGACCCATCTTGATGTATGTATTATATAAGGAGGGCCCATAGTGGCGGGGTCCCTCCCCTCCTCACCGTCTCTGTCTCTGTCTCTCTCTCTCTGTCTCTCTCTCTCTCTCTCCCTTGATGTCGTGTGGCCCACCCAATGAGTGTGATATATCCACGCCATCCACCACGTTGGCCCCACTTTGATGTTTGTGGTGTGTCCACATCGTCCAGCAACTTGGACGGTGAGACCCACAATGGTGTATATGTATCATCCACACCGTCTAAACCTCTAGATGGTGGGACCACCTGCCACGTGTGTGGGGATCCACCTGGATACACGTGAGCTCGGTCCTAGCCATCCAGGGCCTGGATGCTGCCCCATTTCAAAAAAATTAATTAATATATAATAAATAATATTATATTGTATTATATATGGTGGGACCCACTACTAGGAAGCAGATTGGCTGGTGTATTTCACACCAGCTATGCAGCTGATGTGGGATGTCAGCAAGTCCCGTGGACCCCACCGTAATCATGAAGCCTGTGTTATATCTAGCCGACCATCTGTGGACGAGCAACAAAAATAGTTGTTGTGTTAACGTGGCATGTGGTGTGCGGTGTATCCAGCCGTCTGTCCATATACACAGACGTGGCCCACCTTGGTGGATGCTTTACATCCACACGTGTGGGGCCTACCTTAATGTATGGCCCTATCTTGCACCATCCAGCAGCTGTTGGACGGTGGGGCATTACCATGGTGTATGGGTTTTACCCACACCGTCCAGGATGGTGGGTACCCACCATGTGATACGTGTATCATTCCCACCGTCCATTTGTTTTGGTATGAGCCCACCCACACGAGTGGCACGTGTGGGGTGGGACCCACCTGGATGTACGTATTCTGTATCCTTGCCATGTGTGTGGCCTGCCATGATGTATCTCCAGCTTGTCCATCATCTGGACGGTGCTGTGGACACCACCATGATGTAGATTTTGCTTCACACCGTCCAGTTGTGGACCCCACTTTCTACACATGTAATGTCCAACCATCTGTCCGTTTGAGGACGTGGGCCACACCTTGATGTATTTATTCTATACCTACTCCGTCCATCTATCCAAATTAGTGGGACCCACCATGATTTATGAAATTATCAACGTCGTCCATCATCTGGATAGCGGGTGTCCACTATGATGTATATATTATATCCAGACCGTCCAAGGCGTCTAGCAGCCCTGGACAGCTATCTGACTGTTGTAGTGGTGCAAGCAAATTCTGTTATTCCATCACGATGAATGTGTTTCATCCAACCGTCCTTCTGTGGCCCCAGCAGCAGGGCAGCTGTTGTGTAGACGTTAGCAAGTCATGTGGGTCCCATTTGGTGCATGTATTATATTCCACGCCATCCACCTATTTTGCATCCATGCCGACCATATGTGAGATCCGTCATGATGTATGTATTATATATTTATGTCGTCCGTCTAGTTTCCCAAATCATTTTAAGGATTAACCCACCTTAGTGTATTCCGACCCATTTCGTAAGGCCCAATGAGATGTATTTCCAGTCCATATATTATGGCCCATTGTGATGTATTCGAGGCCCATGGGCGAGACCCGTTGTGATGTATTCGAGGCCCATTGTGATGTATCTGAGTCTCATAGGACGCGGCCATTGTGTTATATGTGAGGCTCATGGCGATGTATATTAGGCCCTTATGTGAGGCCATGGGCCCATTATACGTATGGCTATATATGGGCCACTCCTTGGGAACAATGATGGTTAAATGTCCACGTTGATGGGAGATGATGGTCAAATGTCCACATTGTGACCTTCCCTTAGGCCCTTTGTCAAGGCCGATTCCGATTGTCAAGGCCAATTATCGAGGCCGAGTCAGATTATCGAGGCCGATTCCGATTCTGATTGTCGAGGCCGATTCCAATTGTTGAGGCCGAGGTCGATTGTAGAGGCCGATTCTGATTGTCGAGGCTGATTATGGAGGCCAATTCTGATTGTCAAGGCCGATTGTCGAGGCCAATTGTCAAGGCTGATTTTCGAAGCCGATTCTGATTGTTGAGGCCAGTTCCGATTGTCGAGGCTGAGTCAGATTGTCGAGGCCAATTCCAATCCCGATTGTCGAGGCTGATTCCAATCCTGATTGTTGAGGCCGATTTTGATTGTCGAGGCCAATTGTCGAGGCCGAGTCAGATTATCGAGGTCGATTCTGATTTCGATTATAGAGGTCGATTCTGATTGTCAAGGCTGATTTCGATTATCAAGGCCGATTCTGATTGTCGAGGCCAATTTCGATTGTCGACGCCGATTCCAATTGCTAAGGCCGATTATGGAGGTCGATTATCAAGCCGATTGTTTAGGCCAATTATCGAGGCCGATTATCGATGCCGATTATCGGTGTCTATTGTTGATATCGATTATGAGTATGTGACAGCATAGCATCATGATACATGCCCATATGCATCATCTGCATGTTTATTATGAGATGTAGTTGACCATCGCATATGTCATTGGGCAGGTTATTATGAGACCCTATGATAGGTGGAGGTTGTCTCACATGAGCGCATGGTATGTGCAAGATTGATGTATGATTGAAGTACATGACTCATGCATCATGTATTGTATGATTGTGATTACTGTACGCCCTAGTGACATCCGAAAATATTTAGTTCGAGCATCTAGGCACTTTGGATGTCCAAGGGTGAAAATTTTTAAACCTCCATGGCCAAGAGACGCCCTAATATCGAGACCAAGTGAATATATGAGCGCCTGAGTGCTGAATACCAGGAGGCCGCGTCTCTCACTGTGTCGTGGTTGGTTAGGAAAGGGTGTGGCCTTACCCACCCGAGGGTAGGGTCATAGCTAGGCTGAGTTTGACCAACTCGTGAATGGTCCGCTATCGACGTGCTGAGTAGATATTGGTTGACTACTGGCTAGGTGGATAGTGAGGTCTCTTCCACTTGCATGGTCGCGTGCTAGTGGGCGACGATTGCATGTAGAGTGTAGTAGACCCTGGTGATGATCCCATAGATGTACAGTACTGATTTGTGGAGCAGGAGTTGCATATTCAACATTATATTCATTCATTCATTCACTATCCACTCGGGCTGGTGGTGCGCAACTAATCGTTGTGTACTTTCGCAATGGCCAGGATTTCGATTGGGGGGCGCGACTAACCTGAGATCAGGAGCTTATCACATTAAGTCTATATATCCAAATTTAGGTATGAGTCTGATTTGGATAGAAGTCCTTTGTGATAGGCCCCATAGCCTGTGATACCATGTACTATCATCCCGAATTCACACTGTAGCTTGGTCATTTCATTTGCACCACATATTGCATATTACATTACATCCTCGGCATATGGCATTCTGGGTTGCTATGTTTCTGCATTTATATGACCTAGATGAGGTTGATGGTATTCGTAGCTTTTTCGAATTGCATATTGTATTGCATCTTCGATATCTGATATCTGGTTCATTATGTTTCCACATTACATAACCGATTTACATTATTTTCTCAGTATATGACATTGGCTTGCTATGTCTTTTCATTGTATATCCTAAATGAGGTTGATGATATCTTTATGGACTTGTCAGTATTTTTGCTTACTTTGATATCGTATGATTCATGATCTTACTAATATTTCTGATGTTGTATGATTATGGCATTATATTGAATACTTGGCACTTACCTTGTGCACACACTTACACCACCCTCTAAGCTTTCTATAAGCCTATGCACGATAGATGTGTGCAGGTGATGTTAGGTTGCAGCAGCGTGGAGCTTGACGCATGTAGCTGACTTCTGGAGCTTGATTTTTGACATATTTATTTCCCTTTCATCATTGTATTCAAATGTTTATATTAGTGGATATGTGATGATGATGTTGCTTTTGTGATTTTGGGTAAACTTGTGGTTATGCTTCTTATGAGATAAATGTACATTGGACAATCCTCCTTGTAGGATCCTAAGATCGAAACCTGGCATATGGGCGCTGAGAGCCGAGAATGGGGTACTACGGAGGTTGTCGGTACTGAGTTCGGTGATCGGGATTCCTGTGAATCCGATTTTCAGGTTTGGGGCATAACACCTCGTCCCTTAGACCTTCCCACAAGACAGCAATCCCCTAACAAGGACAACAACCGTGCTGTTCTCAGCCGAGCCATCCTCAATTGCCCATCCTCGCCCCCAGGTCTGGCCCCTTCTCCAGAGACAGCCGAAGCTCCCATTAGGGGCCTATGGAGAGGCCTGTGCTTATCCCATTCCATCCCCCCACCCCTTCCTCCCAAGAGCCCTCACCTGGGAATGGCCAGCCCTGTCGCCATGGAACAAGAATTGTCTCATTCTATAATCAGCAGCAGACCCACGAGGCCGATTAGAAGAGTGCTAAAACGGAAATCCATCAGCAGAAAACTAGTAGCTGAAACCAACTGGTATGGAAGGCTGAGGAAACTGAAGCACAGGGACGGGCTACCTATTGGTTTGGTCCATGGATAAGATTCTCATATGGAATGCACGCGGGGTGGGGAACTTACCTACAATCAGGTCTCTTAAAAAGCTCATCCAAGATTTCAGCTCAGCCATCTTGGTTATCATGGAACCGATGTTAAGGGGCGAGAAGCGCATCCGAGTTGGCCTGAAATTGGGATTTCATTCTTCGTTCTCCAATGACATCCGGGGCGGGAAGATATGGGTTTTTACGGATTCCTCCATTGCTACCCAGATGGGCTCATTTGGATTGATTTTGTTGCAACGATCATTGGTTTCACACCTTCCCCTCATTCCAAGGCTCCATTCAGACCACGCCCCCTCCTTTTATCCCCCCCCCCCCCCCCCCCCCCAATTGCTACCGGCCCAAGACCCTTCAAGTTTTTGCAAATGTGGTGCAAACATGAGGGGTTCCTTAACCTCATTCGAAAGGCATGGGAGCTATCCCCCCCGGGAATCACTTAGAGGTATTTATTGCTAAGTTGAAAGTGGTCAAGACTTCCTTGATAAGCTGGAATAAAATAGTGTTTGGGAACATCTTTCATCATATCCACGTGGCCTCAGAGGACCTCAGGCGGGCAGAAATGGCTGCCCAGTCCACTTCCAATCCCCTGGCCCACCAAGCCGTCCAAGAAGAAAAATGCAAGCTCTATCATCTCGAACTTTGTGAAGAGATCTTCTGGAAACAGAAGTCTAGGACGCATTGGCTGCAAGAAGGGGACCGTAACACCAAATTCTTCCATAACTCAGCGACAGGTAAAGTTAGAAGAGCCACGATTCTCCAAATCCAGCAGCCAGATGTCACGGTTCTATGTAACCAACCCCTAATCAAACAGGCCGCAGTGGAGTTCTTTCAGAATTTACTGCAGGACGAAGGGACTTCTCAGCCCAACGCCTTCCTGAATTGCATCCCAAGATTGGTCATGGAAGCAGACAACTAGCTGCTCCAATAAGAGCCATCGATGGAGGAGCTCCAGGCTGCCGTTAAAGCCATTCCCCCTGATGGCCCGGCTGGCCTGGACGATTTTCAGGTGTTTTTTCCAAGAATGCTGGAGCATTATCTGTCATGACCTGCTGAAAGCGGCGCGTGTCTTCTTTAGCACAGTCAGATCCCCCAGGGCCCCGTCTACCACTCTCATCTGCTTAATTCCTAAGATAAGCGCCTCTTCTAAATTCTTGGATTTCAGGCTTATGTAATTATTTATATAAAATATTCTCTGAGATCATTATAGCAAGGTTGTGGAAGCTCCTTCCCAAGCTTATCTCTTTCGAGCAAGGCGTTTTCATGCAGGGCCGATCCATTGTAGACAATTGTGTTCTCGTGCAGGAGGTCTTCCATTATAATAGCAGAAATATTAGAGGGAGCAACTGCCTTATCAAATTGGACATGGAGAAAGCCTATGACAGGCTCAGTTGGAAATTCCTCAAAGTCTTCCTTTCTAGATTCGGTTTTCATGATTATTGGATAGCTTCGGTTGATAAATGCTGGTCGGACTGTTGGTTTTCAATCCCTATTAACGGTGAGCCAGATGGGTTCTTCCAATCTTCGAGGGGCCTCCGCTAGGGCGACCCCATCTCCCTCACCCTCTTCATTCTTGCGGTCAAAGCGCTCAATTGAGGCTTCTAAAATATGATGGAGAGAAGGCTATGTTAGCTGTTAAGACTCGCCCCAACTGCGCTACGATCTCCTACCTTCTCTTCACAGATAACACAATTCTCTTTGCTAACAGAGCCAAATCCTCGTTAAGGGAGATCAAAAAATTCTGTACTGATTACGAGCTAATCTCAAGCCAACGCATCAACTCCAACAAGAGTTTCTTCATTCCTTCTTCCAGTATGTCCGAGGGAAGAATCAGATCTGCCGGATTCGGGAAAACGTCTGCCCCATTCCAATACATGGGCGTGCCATTTTCCATGGGCGACCCAAACGCACCATGTTCCAGCCCCTCTTTGACAAGCTGCAGTCCAAGATTCTCGGCTAGAAGAACCGAATTCTTCCCCAAGCGGGGCATCTTACCCTCATCAACCATGTGTTGTGCAGCCATTGATGTCCCACGCTACGTCCTTGCTGAGCTAGAGAAGACTCTTGCTGATTTCTTCTAGGGCTGGGAGGGCCCCAAAAACAATTGTCATTGGAGGAAGTGGGACAGAATTGTCCTGCCTAAAGCTGAAGGTGGTCTTGGCTTGAGAAATCTGAAATCGATCATGAAAGCCTATAGAATGAAGCTTGGCTGGACAACCCTCTTCAGGCATAAAGGCAACTGTTGGAGCCATTTCATTCGTGCCAAATACCTAGTAGATTTCAGCCGCGAACCCACGAATGGGACTGCTACCCCGAGTAGAACTGCGGTCGCCTCCCCTGTCTCTCCTCTTTGGAGAAACATCAGGAACACCTTCCCTCACCTCCTCTCTGGATCAAGGTGGCTTGTGGGACAAGGGAATTTAAGCTTTTGGGAAGAAGAGTGGTCGGACCTGGGCCCCCTGTGCCACCTTCAATTTTCAGCTAGTGCGTCCGCCCCTAATGCTGATTGTGGGCCCACATTTAAGGACTTCATTGGCCCTCGAGGCTAGATCGGAAGCTCCTACATCTCTTTGTCTCTCCCCCAGTCCATTATAGACCACGTTTCTATGGAGGGTACTTGTACATCAGAAATTGAAGACAGATGCATATGACTGGACGCGCCTGATGGGGAGCTGTCAGCCGGTCGAGCCTGGAATTCCATCAGACCAGTTGGTGTGAAACAGAGGTGGTGTTAGTGGGTGTGGTACCCCATCCTGCCTCCAAAAATCTACTTCTTATCCTAGAAAATCATGCTTAGAACAATCCCATCGGACGACAGGCTTCAGTCCAAGGGTGTGTGTTTAGCGTCCTGCTGCCCTCCTCCCCACATGCCTGCAATGGAATCCATTGACCATATATTTGCTACGGGTTTTGTTGCCAACACCACTTGGGATTTTTTCTACCACCATTGCGGCTTCACAAACTCAGGGCTAGACACGGTAGCAGGCCGAGCTGCCCATTGGTGGGGCGTGTCTCAGACCCATAGCAGTGGCTTCCTCTTCGAAGTTTGATTCCAATGTTCATCTTCTGGGAACTCTAGAAAGAAAGAAACAACTACAAATTCGAAGATAAGGCTCTCAAAGTCGATGGGATAATTGCAAGGACCCTGTTCTGGATTAAATGGGCAAGCAACCTCCTCCCAACCCCCAAAAAACTACATTCCTCCATGTTAGTCATGATGAACTCGATGCACATCCCGCTCCCGGTCCCAAGATCCCAATGAGTGTCGATAATCACCTGGTCCAAGCCTCCCCTTGGCTGGATCAAGCTCAACGTTGATGGGTCAGGCAAAGGGAACCCGGGTCCTTCAGGTGGGGGTGGAATTGGCAGGGATTCTAATGGTTCTTTTCTTTTTAACTTCTATCGTGGCTATGACGCAGGCACAAACACAAGAGCAGAAATTAAAGCGATCCACGATGGGTTGTCGCAATGCATGCTTTTGGGCTTCAACCAAGTCCAAGTTGCCAACGACTCTCATATTGCAGTCCAATCTTTTTTCAGCAACAAAAGCCCCTGGTCCACCTGGTACTGGATAGCTAAGATTCGGGCCATCGCCCATTCCATTTAGGTTGAAATTTCCTACACCCCTTGATAGGCTAACTAGGTAGCCGACGGCTTGGCCAAGCTGGGTAGCGAGCATCAACAAGATCACAACTTCCACGGCTGGAGTTCTCTCCCGACCGATATCAGAGGTCTCCTCTTTCTCGGCAAGATGGGTCTAGGCAACCTTAGGACCACCTAATCCTCTTTTTCACGTTTCTTTGTATAGCAACATAATAGGGGGGCCGTTCCCTTTTTGTTTCCGGCCCACCTCAAATCTGTGCATGTAAGCCGTCGGTGGCCTCTTTTTTCTCATCAATACAAAATCGATTTCTTCTAAAAATTATATATATATATATATATTATGGTTTGCATCTTTTTGACATTTTTTTTTCTTATTTCAATATTATCATACATGTGGTTGAGAATGGATTTTTCTCCTGAGAATACCAGCATGTATATGCATGCATATTAAAGAAAATAAAATGCCAAAAATACAAGCTGTAACGAAATAATAACTGATTACCTACAGGCAACTGTACCACAATGGTCAGTACCATCTTTCCCGCTAATTTTTCAGCACCATAAAAAGTACTGGATCCACTCACTAGATTAGCCACACTTATACACTTGGGTTAGACCGACCGTCAGCTTTGCAATTGATTCCAACATTGTGGGGGCCTGGTGAACTGACAGGTCTAACTTTTGTTGGACTTTCATGGTGTGGTCAGCCTTTTCCATGGCTCTGATGTCCCACACGTTGGCGAGAAAACAGATGGTGAGATGATGGAATCATTAAAGAAAATTAGTGGAACGGGGAAAAGAAGCTAAGATCTAAACCTTTGAAAGCCGTATGGAGATGTTTTGCATCTTGTCTAGTGTCAGGAGCTTGGCTTTGTGTTTGATTTGGAGTAACAAGGCTCAGTAATATCATTTCATCTGTTGGAATGCTTGGAGTTAGCATTTCTGCCAGAGTACTCTTTGCGAAAGGGAAAGCGAAGGTTTTGAACAAAAAAATAAAAAAGAAAAGAAAAAAGAAAAGAAAAAATAAGAAAAAGAAAAAAAAAACGTTCTCCATCCTCTCACAAAGAAAAGTTCTGCAAATGAATACTCGTGGATGAAACATGAGTGGTGGTGTTTTTATAGTGACTTCAACCAGTTGGATCACTTCACGTGTGGTCCTTTGATTGTGCCACGTGGCAGAAAGGGACACTATAGGGTGGGGAAGCGGATAGCGTACTGAGTAAACTCTGTGGGGTACACCGTCATTCATGTATTTTATCCAATCCATCCACCCATTTAATCAGATAATTATAGGGCTTTAAACCAAAAATGAAGCATATCCAAAGGTCGAGTGGGCCACAACACCGGAAATAGTGTGAATTGAATGTCTACCGTTGAAAAGTTCTTGGGGGCCACAGAAGTTTTAGATCAAGCTGATATTTATATTTTTTCCCTTCATCCATGTCTGTGTGATCTTATGAACAGGTTGGATGACAAATAAACATCACCGGGGGGCCTTAGAAAGGTTTCAACGGTGGAAATCAATACTTCCACTGTTTCCTGTGGTATAGTTCATTTAACCTTCTATATGTTTCAATTTTGGGCTCAACACCTAAAATGATCCGGAAAAACGGATGGACGGCGTGGATAAACTACATGCATTCACGGTGGGCCCAAACGAGTTTACTCATTACTATACGAGCGTGCAATCCGATTTCATTGTGTGCGGAAAGGTGAGAGCCTCGAAGTCTTCTCTTGGTGAGTTGTTTGATGTAATGCGGAAACGTGGAACGATCGCAAAGATTTCAGTAATATGTTAATCACCATTGTTTGAGCTGTGTAGGGCCCACCTTTGATGCCTAGGTTAAATCTAAACCGTGGATCTGGTTTTCCTCCCTATGTTTACTATAAAAACCGAGAATCATGTTGACCCAAAACTCAAGTTGGACGTGGCACAAGGAGTGAGTGATGTACAATCAGGCTTGAAACTTGTATATTCTCGTGGTGCATGCGGCTCACCTTAGTTTTGGAATGGCGGTGGTGTTAGTGTGGCCTTTCATCAAGATGGGGCGCACTTGATGACCGGGTTTGATGAAATACACACAGCATGGTGGACCTCCTATTCCATATGGAAGATTTTATGGTTGCAGGCACCCTCAATAAGAGAAATCTCCGACTGTACGACCCATTTATGGCCCATTTCCGAGAGGAAGCCCACCTCATTTTACCTTCCAAGAATAAGCCCCAGATGTACGGACGCCTTTCCAAGGGTCGAAAATGCCTGGTGTCCTATTGCTACGAATTATAACCGTAGCAATAGCCGTAGCAATTGATAAATAATATGGGCGGCAATACCGCCGACCTCTGGATATCTGTGCGGTAGTGCCGCCCGGGTGCAGTAGTTCCACCTGGTTTTTTGTTAAAAAATTAGGTGGGTCCCATCATGGGCCCCACATAATTTTGAACGGGCCCCACACTCAATGATCATGATTTTGGTGGGCCCTACATCCACCCGTGCACTTTTTTTATTTTTATTTTTTAACATAGATAACTTTATTCTACCTACATTTTTATCTTATACATATTTATATAAATATGTATATATAAGCATATAAAAAAAATTTCTCTCTTTTTTCCATTTATTTCTTTATTCATTTAACAAGAATATCTTCTAAACCAAAATTAGCTACTTGATGTACCCTATATGATTTTTGGGGTGGGAGAAGCTACTTTAGCTAACCAACCTCTTTATTTTCCAAGATTCCATCAGGTTGATTGTCGAAAATCCATTCCATTCACTTCGCGGTCAATTTCAATCAATTTGTAGTCAATTTCATTCATTTCATTTTCCTCACAATCAATTCCATGCATGTCATGGTCAATTCCCTTCACCTCACGGTCATTTCCGTGCATTTCTTGGTCAATTCGCTTCACTTCACCATCATTTTCATGCATTTTATGGTCATTCCCGGCGATTCCGTGTTGATTCACGGTCAATTCCATGCATTTCACGGTCAATTTCCTTCACTTCACGGTCATTTCCATGCATTTCACGGTCAATTTCCTTCACTTCACGGTCATTTCCATGCATTTCTCGGTCAATTCGCTTCACTTCACTGTCATTTCCATGCATTTCACAGTCATTCCCGGCGATTCCGTGTTGATTCACGGTCAATTCCACGCATTTCACGGTCAATTCCCTTCACTTCACGGTCATTTCCATGCATTTCGCGGTCAATTCGCTTCACTTCACCGTCATTTCCATGCATTTCACGATCATATCCGGCAATTCCATGTTGATTTACGGTCATTTCCATGCAGTTCACGGTCAATTCACTTCACTTCACGGTCACTTCCACTCATTTCACGGTCAATTCTCTTCACTTCTCGGACATTTCCATGCATTTCACGATCATATCCGGCAATTCCATGTTGATTCACAGTCATTTCCACGCATTTCACGGTCAATTCCCTTCACTTCACGGTCATTTCCATGCATTTCGTGGTCAATTTGCTTCACTTCACTGTCATTTCCATGCATTTCACAGTCATTCCCGGTGATTCCGTGTTGATTCACGGTCAATTCCACGCATTTCACGGTCAATTTCCTTCACTTCACGGTCATTTCCATGCATTTCATGGTCAATTCGCTTTACTTCACCACCATTTCCATGCATTTCACGGTCATTCTGTGCGGTCTACCATGATTTACATATGTTATCTACTAGGATCCATTCATTTTAAGAGAATTTGAGGGCTCTAGCCCAGTGGACCTCACCATGGGAATTAGTGTGAATTGAAATTCTTCTGTTGAAAATTTCTTGGGGGTTATAGAAGTTTTGGTTCTATCTGTAATTTGTGTTTTCCTTTCATCCATGTCCATGTGATCTTATGAACATGTTGAGTGACAAATAAACATCACTATGGCCGTAGCAAGGTTTCAACTGTAGAAGTCATTGTTCCCCCTTTTTCCTGTGGTGTGATCCAATTAAGCTTTGGGTATATTTCAATTTTTGACTCAACCACTAAAATGAACTGGAAAAACAGATGGACGGCTTGGATAACCCACACACATTCACTGTAGGCCCAATTGAGTTTACTCAGTATGATAAAAGTTTCATGTAATCCACTCTGTCCATCAGTGCCACCAGCTCATGTTATGGTCAATTCACTTCACTTCATGGCCATTTCCAAGGACTTCACGGTCAATTCTCTTCACTTCACGGCCATTTCCATACATTTCACGATCATATCCGGCAATTCCGTTTACATTCACGGTCATTTCGATGCACTTCACGGTCAATTCACTTCACTTCACGGCCATTTCCAAGGACTTCACGGTCAATTCTCTTCACTTCACGGCCATTTCCATGCATTTCACGGTCATATCCGGCAATTTCGTTTACGTTCACGGTCAATTCACTTCACTTCATGGCCATTTCCAAGGACTTCACGGTCAATTCTCTTCACTTCACGGCCATTTCCATGCATTTCACGGTCATATCCAGCAATTCCGTTTATGTTCACGATCATTTCGACGCACTTCACGGTCAATTCACTTCACTTCACGGCCATTTCCAAGGACTTCAGGTCAATTATCTTCACTTCACGGCCATTTCCATGCATTTCACGGTCATATCCGGCAATTCCGTTTACGTTCACGATCATTTCAATGCACTTCACAGTCAATTCACGGCCATTTCCATGGACTTCACGATCAATTCTCTTCACTTCACGGCCATTTCCATGCATTTCACGGTCATATCCGGCAATTCCGTTTACATTCACGATCATTTCGATGCACTTCGTGGTCAATTCACTTCACTTCACAGCCATTTCCAAGGACTTCACGATCAATTCTCTTCACTTCACGGCCATTTCCATGCATTTCACGATCATATCCAGACATTCCGTTTTGATTCATGATCATTTTGATGCACTTCACGGTCAATTCACTTCACTTCACAGCCATTTCTAAGGACTTCACAGTCAATTCTCTTCACTTCACGGCCATTTCCAAGGCATTTCATGGTCATATTTGGTAATTCCGTTTACATTCACAGTCATTTAGATGCATTTCATGGTCAATTCACTTCACTTCACAGCCATTTCCAAGCATTTCACGATCAATTCTCTTCACTTCACGGCCATTTCCATGCATTTCATGGTCATATCCGGCAATTCTGTTTACATTCACGGTCATTTAGACACACTTCACGGTCAATTCACCTCACCTCACAACCATTTCCAAGCATTTCACGATCAATTCTCTTCACTTCATGGCCATTTCCATGCATTTCACGGTCATATCCGGCAATTCCGTTTACATTCACGGTCATTTAGACGCACTTCACGGTCAATTCACATCACTTCATGGCCATTTCCAAGCATTTCACGATCAATTCTCTTCTCTTCACGCCCATTTCCATGCATTTCACGGTCATATCTGACAATTCCGTTTACATTCACGGTCATTTAGACGCACTTCACGGTCATATCCGACAATTCTGTTTACATTCACGGTCATTTCCAAGCATTTCACGATCAATTCTCTTCACTTCACGACCATTTCCATGCATTTCACGGTCATATCCGACAATTCCATTTACATTCACGGTCATTTCGATGCACTTCACGATCAATTCACTTCACTTCACGGCCATTTCCAAGATTTCACGATCAATTCTCTTCACTTCACGGCCATTTCCATGCATTTCACGGTCATATCCGGCAATTTCGTTTACATTCACGGTCATTTCGATGCACTTCACGGTCAATTCACTTCACTTCACTTCACGGCCATTTCCAAGCATTTCACGATCAATTCTCTTCACTTCACGCCCATTTCCATGCATTTCACGGTCATATCCGGCAATTCCGTTTACATTCACGGTCATTTAGACGCACTTCACGGTCAATTCACTTCACTTCACGGCCATTTCCAAGCATTTCACGATCAATTCTCTTCACTTCACGGCCATTTCCATGCATTTCACGGTCATATCCGGCAATTCCATTTACATTCACGGTCATTTCGATGCACTTCACGGTCAATTCACTTCACTTCACGGCCATTTCCAAGATTTCACGATCAATTCTCTTCACTTCTCGGCCATTTCCATGCATTTCACGGTCATATTCGGCAATTCCGTTTACATTCACGGTCATTTCGATGCACTTCACGGTCAATTCACTTCACTTCACGGCCATTTCCAAGCATTTCATGATCAATTCTCTTCACTTCACGACCATTTCCATGCATTTCACGGTCATATCCAGCAATTCCGTTTACATTCACGATCATTTCGATGCACTTCACAGTCAATTCACTTCACTTCACGGTCATTTCCAAGGACTTGATGGTCAATTCTCTAGTTGGACACAAACTATTCAGACATGGGACCCACCAAAATGAAGTACGATTAGTGTGGGGCCCACTGAAAATGGAGTATGATTCTGGTCATGACTCGTGAATCTAAATGGGGGGCCCACCAAAATGGAGTACGATTAGTGTGGGGCCCACTAAAAAAAATAAAATTCGGGTGGTAGTACCGCACCTAGGCAGCACTACCGTCGGATCGGCGGCACTGCCGCTCGGACTCATTAGAGCCCAGGCAGTAGTGCTGCCACACTCTAGATGTCCGGGCGGTAGTGCCGCTCAGGTGCGGTACTGCCGCCTGAATTTATTTATTTTTTTTGTTTATGTCCGTGGGTCCCACATAAGACACTTATATATCCTCCCCCATACGCCCAAAGCCTCATTCTTAACCCTTTCTTCATCTCCCTCTCCCTTTCTTCATCTTCTTTCATAAAACCCTCTATATTTCTAATCCTTCTACCATCTTCTCAACTTCCAATCCCTCTCATTCCTAACCCTTTCTTCATCTCCCCTCCCATTTTCTTAATCTTCTTTTATAATGGGGAAGAAGAGATTGGTACAAGTGGGTCCATCATCTCTGCAGAACTTAAGAAGCACGAGGAGGTCGAAGAGGGCCCAAGATCAAAATACACATATATTCGTTGCGGCTCGATATCACGATGGGGACCGACTATTTGCCGAAAATGATGTGCTCGATCGACTCTTGCATCAAGGTTGGAAACCTATTTTTGAAGGTAAATTTCCTGCCAATGAGCATGATGTACGGTTTTTCAACTCTTGAATTGATCGTGAAATGCATGGAAATGACCGTGAAGTGAAGGAAATTGACCGTGAAATGCATGGAATTGACCGTGAATCAACACAGAATCGCCAGGAATGACCGTAAAATGCATGGAAATGACCGTGCAATGAAGCGAATTGACCACGAAATGCATGGAAATGATCGTGAAGTGAAGGAAATTGACCGTGAAATGCGTGGAATTGATCGTGAATCAACACGGAATTGCCGAGAATGACCGTGAAATGCATGGAAATGACAGTGATGTGAGTGAATTGACCGCAAAATGCAAGGAAATGACCGTGAAGTGAAGGGAATTGACCGTGAAATGCGTGGAATTGACCGTGAATCAACATGGAATCGCCGGGAATGACCATGAAATGCATGGAAATGACCGTGAAGTGAAGCAAATTGACCACAAAATGCATGGAAATGATGGTGAAGTGAAGGTAATGACCGTGAAATGCGTGGAATTGATCGTGAATCAACACAAAATCACCGGGAATGACCGTGAAATGCATGGAAATGACCGTGAAGTGAAGCGAATTGATCGCGAAATGCATGGAAATGACCGTGAAGTGAAGGAAATTGATCGTGAAATGTGTGGAATTGACCGTGAATCAACACAGAATCACTGGGAATGACCGCGAAATGCATGAAAATGACGGTGAAGTGAAGCAAATTAACCACAAAATGTATGGAAATGACCGTGAAGTGAAGGGAATTGACCATGAAATGCGTGGAATTGACCGTGAATCAACACGAAATCGTCGGGAATGACCGTGAAATGCATAGAAATGACCATGAAGTGAAGCGAATGGACCGTGAAATGCATGGAAATGACTGTGAAATGAAAGAAATTGACCATGAAATGTGTGGAAATGACCCTGAATATAAACAGAATCGTTGGAAATGACCGTGAAATGCATGGAAATGACCGTGAAGGGAAGCGAATTGACCGCGAAGTGAATAAAATGAATGAAATTGATCGCGAGGTGAATGAAATGGATTTTTGACCATCGACGATGGAATCTTGGAAAATTACTATGTTGGTTGGCTAAATTAGTTTCTCCTACCCCAAAATCATATATGGTACATTAAGTAACTCATTCTAGTTTAGGAGATATGCTTGTTAAATAAATTGACAAAGAAATGAATTAAGAGAGAAAAATATTTTTATATATTTATATGTACATATTTACATAATTATGTATTAGAGAAAAATGTAAGGGAAAAAAAGTTCTCCTACGAATGAAAAAGAAAAAAAGAAAAAAGAAACTGCCAGACTTCCGCCGCACTGCCAGCTGAACCCGCGGCAGTCTGTGTTTTTTTTTCCTTCTGCTATGTTGTTTTTGTAGGTCACATCATGAGGTCTGTGTTATATCCAAACCATCCATCTATTAGGCGAGCTCATATTAAGGCTTCAGACCAAAAAAAAGATAGATCTAAGTATCAAGTGGACCACACTATAAAAGGTAATGGGGAATTGAACATCTACCATTGAAATCCTTTCAGGTGTTACAGAAGTTCTGAATGATTATGAAATTTGTTTTTCCTCTACATCCAGGTCTTTGTGACCTCATGGATAGATTAGATGGAGAGTAAATGTTATGGTGGGCCCTATAAAATTTTTAATGGAAAATCAATTTCTCCGCTGCTCCGTGGTGTGGTCCAGTTGATCTTTGGGTATGTTTTTTTTTTTTTTTTTATAATGCTCCGAAATGATCTTGAAATATGAATGAACGTTGTGGATATAATAAATACGTAACGGTGTGGCCCATGTAACTTTGATATCTTTTGAAAAGTTCGTACAGCTCGGAGTTCGAGGAGAGTCGGCGCTCGTCTTCGAACACCAGTCGATCCGCCTCAGGACGGGAGGCAGGGGCATTTTCGACCTGAGAAATGGGGCCGTACAGTTGGGGCTTATTCTTGGGAGGTAAAAAGCAGGTGGGCTTTAAAAGGTTGGTGGGCCATATATGGATCGTACAGTTGGAAATTTCTCTCTCAATAATGCAGCGGGTACATGGACAAAAGAAGAGATTATTATTATTTTTTTGTTTTCAATATTTCTATTTTAATCCAGGACCAACAGTAGTAAAAAGAGGATGGATCTAAAAAAATCCATGAGAATATTCCTTTAACGGTGATCATTCAATCACCACTGTTTCTTATAATATGGTCCACGTAAGAGTTTGGATCTGACTCAATTTTTGGTTCATGCCATAAGATGATCTGAAAAAATGGATGGATGGCATGGATAAAGAACGTACATCATGGTGAGGCTCACAGTGCACTTTTATGCAATCCTCATAATGGTCCCACTGCCTATTCTTGTTTAGGTGCCACCCCGTCCTCACCGAAGATGGTGCCGCCCTGAGCGGCTCACCTTTATTTATGTAACATAAATCACGCGGCCGATCTATTTTGTTGGCTCATTTTATGGCAAAAATGAAGCAATCGAAATCTAAGGTGGACCACACCACTGGAAATGGTGCTTAGGATGGCCACCGTTAAAAGTTTGCAATGGCTCAACATAATGCACACCTTAATGTTTATTAGTCATCCATGATAAGGCCACTGACCTGGATGAAGGGAAAAAACAAATATCAGCTTGATCCAAAACATTTATAACCCATAAGATGTTTTTAATGGTGGGCATTCAATCACCACTGTTTCTTAAGGTGTGGTCCACCTGAGATTTGGGTCTACGTCATTTTTGGTCTCATGCCCAACAATGAGCTATAGAAGCAGATGAACGGTGTGTATTAAATACATATATCATGTGGGGCTAAGAGGGGTCCTTACTCTTGCTCGGGTGTAGACTCTCAGGAGATTCAACTCCCGACCAAGGGTTCGAGTACCCATACGTGGTGAAATTCCACTAGCGTGAGCGTGTGGGGGGCGTGTGTGCGTGGGTAAAAAAAAATAAAAAATGTGGGACTAAGAGAACACGAACCAGGAGTGAGTAGTATGGTCAGTAGGCAATCATGTTTGTTTTCACTTTCTCGTACGGTATCAATGGCGCGTTCGGGCTTCAAAATCAAAATTTGAATCGGCCTACCCCAAAAAGTTCAAAATCCGGGTCAAAACCTCCCCAGGCCCGGCCCGTTTACTGCCTACTTTCCTGCATGTTTCTCTCAAGTCCATCCTTTTGGCCACGGGTCAATGGTCTTTGGGCCCCACCATAATGTATGTGTTTAATCTATGTCGTCCATCCATTTCTACAGCTCATTATAAGACATTTGCTAAAAAATGATGTATATTCAAATCTCAGGTGGACCACACCACAGAAAAATGGAGTACTATTTTGTAAAACTTTCAAACTAATATTATCTATTAAAAAAATCATAAAACAAATACTCTCAACCACAACCAAACTACTAAATTCCTAAAATTAAAAATTTAGAATTTACTAAAAGTATTAAATTATAACTTAAATTTTAAATCAACCCATAACAAATGTTTGGAAAACCATTTAGGACCAATTGCTATTAGCATCGGCCATTATGTAGAGCTCATCAATGACTTTTTTTCTACGGATGAAATGGTTAATCAATCGCAAAGTAATAGCAAACAGAGGCTATAGTGTATGCTAAACCCTTGAGTTAAACTTTCTAACCCAATTTCCTTCGTCTCAGCTGTGCATGAGATTTTCCTTGATCTTGTTATACATCACCAAAAGTCTCTCTTCATTTCCTTTGGTGTGGCCCACTTGAATTATAAACTAAGCTGGATTTTGGAATCTAAGCCTAATGGGCCTATTTAATGGATAAGTTGGATGACACTCACACATCATGGTGAGCTCCACACGCTTCGATGAGTGATAGTTGTCATTGCCCCTGAAAAAACACAGCTTTAGTGCTATATTGGTCTTGTCCCAATTCCATTATTGTGCTCTTTGATGGAAGTTGGGCCCACCACGTCGTTCCACTTTCTAAGAAACACATCATGTGAGCCCAAACGTGGCTATACAGTGCTTCTTTGGAAGGTAATATGACGGTCACCTATTACGTGGCACATGTATCGTCAGCTTGTTACCCAACATGGAATTGGCCTTATTGTTGACGGAGGGTCGTTGAAGACTTTAAAAAAAAATAAAAAATGAAGTGTATCCAAAGCTCGAGTGGGTCACACCACCAGAAACAGTGTGAATTGAACATCTACCGTTGAAAATTTCTTGGGAGCCACAGAAGTTTTAGATCAAGCTGATATTTGTGTTTTCTCTTCATCCATGTCCGTCTGATCTTATGAACAGGTTGGGTGACAAATAAACATCACTAGGCGACTTAAAAAATTTCAACGGTGGAAATCAATACTTCTACTGTTTCCTGTGGTATGGTATACTTAAGCTTTGTATATGTTTCGATTTTGGGCTCAACCCCTAAAATGATCCAGAAAAACGGATGGACGGCGTGGATAAACCACATACATTCACGGTGGGCCCAACCGAGTTTATTCAGCATGAAAATAGCGTGCAATCCGATTTCATTGGGCGTGGAAAGGTTAGAGACCTGAAGTCTTCTCGTAGTGAGTTCCTTGAACCTGTGCGGAAACATGGAACGATCGCAAAGATTTCAGTAATATGTTAATCACCATTGTCTGAACTGTGTGGGGCCCACCTTTGATGTCTAGGTGGAATCTAAACCGTGGATCTGGTTTTCCTCCCTATGTTTACTGTAAAAACCGAGAATCACGTTGACCCAAAGCTCAAGTTGGACGTGCCACAAGGAGCGAGTGATGTACAATCAGGCTTGAAACTTGTATATTCTGGTGGTGCATGCGGCTCACTTTAGTTTTGGAATGGCCGGAGTGTTAGTGTGTCCATTGATCAAGATGGGGCGCACTCGATGACTGGGTTTGATGAAATGCACACATCATGGTGGACCTCGTATTCCGTGCGGAAGATTTTGTGGTTTCAGGCACCCTCCTTAATAATGCAGCGCGGATAAATGGATAAAAGAAGAGATTGCTATTTTTTTTTTTCAAGATTTTTCTTTTAATTCATGATCAACAATAGTAAAAGTTAGGGCTGAGAGTTGGGTCCGGTGACCCATGACTGACCTGACATTGGGTTAGGCTTACACTGGATGTGTAGGATTTGCTCTTGGGCTTGGGCCATACAAACACAACCCAATAAAACTTGGGTTGGGTTAGGGTTGTGGTCTCGGGTAGCCCAAATTCCTTATAAATTAATTATAATTGAGTGTGAATCGTCTATGTTTAAGGCATAGAAAATTCCAATGTCGTCGAGTTTCATTAGTCCAAGTCATTATTGATGACTCAAGCTAACAAGATAGTTGGATTTCTCTCTCCCAAATAAATTGCTTGATACATAATACGGCTTTTAAAGGAGTTGTTGTCTTCTATTATATCTTGTTTGTTTAGAAAAAATGAACTTTTTTACAATAAATAACTGCATATATAATAAATAAAATTATAAGTATAAAAAATAAGATGTGTATTGAAAATATAATAGGCTAGTGTAAGAACGAAAATATTAGCACATATCTACCGGGCCAACGTGGCCAACCCGACCGAGCCCGCTTGGGTTGGGCTTGGGTTGAGAATTCCCAACCCGAGGTTGGGTTGGGTTTAGGTTGAGGGATAGGAACCTTAGGTTGGGCTAGGGTTAAGCACCAACCCGCCTGACTTTCAGCCTTGGTAAAAATAGGATGGATCTAAAAATATCCATAAGAATATTCCTTTAACGGTGGTCGTTCAATCACCACTGTTTCTTATAATGTGGTCCACCTAAGATTTGGATCTGACTCAATTTTTGGCTCATGCCATAAGATGATATGAAAAAATGGATGGACGGCGTTGATAAAGCACACACATCATGGTGAGGCTCATAGATCACTTTATGCAATCCTCTTAATGGCCCCACTACATCAACTGTTCTTGTTTAGGTGTCACCTTGACCATGGGACCTACTTTTATTTATGTAACATAAATCATGCCGTTGATCTATTTTATTGGCTCATTTTATGGCAAAAATGAAATAACGGAAATCTAAGGTGGACCACTCCACTGGAAATAGTGCTTATTGGATGACCACCGTTAAAAATTTGTAAAGGCTCACCATAATGCGCACCATAGTGTTTATTAGCCATCCATGATAAGGCCACCGGCCTGGATGAAAGGAAAAAAACAAATATCATGTTGGGTCTATCTCATAAGATGTTTTTAATGGGGGCATTCAATTACCACTTTTTCTTGCGGTGTGGTCGACTGGGGATTTGGGTCTATCTCATTTTTGGTCTCATGCCCAACAATGAGCTAGAGAAGCAGATGAATGATGGGTATTAAATGTAGTCCATCCTCTTTAGACCTTCGTGTACCTGTACAAAAAGAAGACAAAAGAGACCCTGGCTAGAGCAAGGAATCCTCTGATGCCAAAGTCAAAGCGAGGAATCTGGGTCTTGTAGTATTGAGGGGTTTTGGGTGAGAAATTCTATGTACCTTTCACTATTAGAGATGCTCCTATTTATAATTAAGGGGAAGTGGTAGCGTAAATGAGATCTCCCTATTTAGTAAGGACGTACCATAAAGGGATTCAGATCCCGAACGCATGGAGGAATCTCCCAAGATCCTTAGCGAAGATCTCGGGATCTCGAGTGTATCGCGTATATCCTCTGAGATCTTTCAAAGATCTCGGGCGGATCTTTCTTAGATAAGATCTTATTATTTAGAATCAGTGGAGATGTACAGTAGGAGGCCGATGTGGTTTTGGCCGACCTAACCTGGGGGTAGTATGCTGACGTAACCTGGGTGTAGTAGTACCGACCTTTCTTGGGTGTACGTACTCGAAGGTCTAAAGAGGGTGGACCAAATTTTTGCATCAACAACATACATCATGGTGGGGCTAAGAGAACACTAACCTGTAGCTAGTAGTGGGGTCAGTAGGCATCACATTTGTTTTCTCTTTCTCGTACGGTATTAATGGGCCACACTCGGGCCTCAAAATCAGAATTTGAATAGGCCTAGCCCGAAACAGTTCAAAATTCAGGCCAAAACCTCCCCAGGCCCAGCCATTTACCCTCCCTACTTTCCTGCGTGTCTCTCAACGGACTAAGTAGTCCATCCGTTTTGGCCACAAGTCGATAGTCTTTGGGCCCCACCATAATGTATGTGTTTAATCTATATCGTCCATCTATTTATACTGCTCATTATAAGACATGTGCCAAAAAATGATGTATATTCAAATCTCAGGTGGACCACACCATAGAAAAAGTGGTGATCAAATGCCCACCGTTAAAAACTTCTTACGGCCTATAAATGTTTTGGATCAAACTGATATTTGTTTTTCCAATTCATCCCAGTCTGTATGTCCTTATCAACAGGTTGGATGGAAAAAAAATATTATGATGGGCATTGCAGTGGGCCCTAGGAAGTTTTTAATGGTGGGTGTTCAATCGACACCTTTTCTAATGTTATGGTCCACCTGCTATTTGGATCTGCTTCATTTTTTAGCTCATGTCCTAGAATAAAATAAGCATGAAAAATGAATAGATGGTGGGGATATACAATACACACACCAAGGCAAGCTTCACTGCAAGGGCCACACGTAAACGGTAAAGCCTTTTAACCTGCGGCAGCATAGCCCTTTTAACCTAGGCAAATTGCATACAGTACTCTGTGGGCCCACTACGGTCGATGTATGTGTTTTATCTACATCATCCATCTATTTTTCTAGATCATCTTATGGCATGAACCAAAAAATGAGGCAGATCCAAATCTCAGGTAGACCACACAATAAGAAACAATTGTGATTGAACACCCACGGTTAAAAACTTATTGGAGGCACAAAAGTTTTGAATGAAGCTTGTATATGTACTTTCCCTTCATTCAAATTTGTGTGACCTAATCAACAGGTTAGATGGAAAATAAACATTGTGGTGGATATTTAGGTGGGCCTTAGAAGTTCATAGTGGGCGTTCAATCACCATCGTTTCCTATGGTGTGGTCCACCTGAGATTTGGATTTGCCTCATTTTTTGGCCAATGCCCTGAAATAATATGAAAAATGGATGGACAGCATGAAAAAAACACTACATCATGGTGGGGCCAATCGAGCACAACAAGTAGTTAGGTCCTCGTGCAATCAGGAATTTTATGTTGGAAAACTAATGGAGTGTACTTTTTTACAATAACTTGATTAATGATGTAACTTAATGAAAAATTAATTAAAAAGGTACTAGGATGTAAATACCATATTAATGGAGTACTATTTTGTAAAAAAATCAAACTAATATATATTATCAATTAAAAAAATCATACAACAAAGTCTTTGGACCACAAGCAAACTACTAAATTCCTAAAATTTAAGATTTAGAATTTACTAAAAATAATAAATTATAACTTAAAATTTAAATTAACCCTTAACAAATATTTGGAAAACCAATTAGGGTCAATAGCTATTAGCATCGGCCATTATGTAGAGTTCATCGATAGCATTTTTTCTACCGACGAAATGATTAATAAATCACAAAGTAATAGCTAACTGAGGCTACAGTGTATGCTAAACCCTTGAGTTAAACTTTCTAACCTAATTTCCTTTATCTCAGCGGTGCATGAGATTTTCCTTGATCTTGTTATACATCACCAAAAGTCCCTCCTCATTTACTTTGGTGTGGCCCACTTGAATTATAGAATAAGCTGGATTTTGGAATCTAAACCTAATCGGCCCATCTAATGGATAAGTTGAATGTCACTCACACATCACGGTGGGCTCCACATGCTTGAAAGCTAGGAGCGATAGTACGTCCTTCCCCCCTGAAAACACTGCTTTAATGCTCTATTGGTCTTGTCCCAATCGGCCATCATTGTGCTATTTGATGGAAGTTGGGCCCACCACGTCTTTCCACTTTCTAGTAAACAAATCAAGTGGGCCCAAGCCACGTGGGTGGATTGATCTTCTCTGGAAGGCAATGACGTTCACCTACTACGTGGTGCATGTATCGTCAGCTTGTTACCCAACATAGAATTGGCATTTATTGTTGACTGAAGGTCGTCGAAGACTTCAACCAGTTGAATCACTCCACGTGTGGTCCTTTGATTGTGCCACGTGGCAGAAAGGATAACATAGGTTGGGCAAGCGGATTGCGTACTGAGTAAACTCTATGGGGCCATCGTCATTCGTGTATTTTATCCAATCCGTCCATCCATTTTATTGTTGACTGAGGGTCGTCGAAGACTTGAAAAAAAGGCCGGGGGCATGCAACATGAGTTTGGTCCCACTCACAGTCCCATAAATCTCATTAAGGGTGGGTAGCTGACCTGACCCGACGAGCCCAATCCTAATGTTGGCCGGGCTTCGACCTACTAGGTTGACCCATGGGCTGGCTTTGGGGACGCATGCATGGCCTGATCAATTTTCAGTTGAGCTTGGACTGAAGTCATTTTAGCCGGATCAACTCGACCCCACCTTAACATGTGCATGTGTTATATCCTGCAAATATACTATTCTACTCAATTAGGCAACCATTTACCTTGGATGCTGAATATTGATAGCATTCCACGAAAATATTTATTTCTTTTTACATGTGTGGCACCTACTTGATAAACAAATTAGGAAACTTAAGGGCGCATAGGGATTTTATCAACTTATGACATGGACAACCATCAAATTGGCCACTAAATTCATGAGACAAGATAGTGTTGCACATGGAGCCCATCTTGATGTATGTATTCCATATCCAAGCTGTTCATTTATTTTGCTAGATCATTTTAGGGCATGAGCCTAAAAATTAAACAAATCCAAATCTCAAGTGGAGAATACAATAGGAAACAGTGGTGATTAAATGGCCCAAATTTAGAAACTTCCTAAGGCCCATTGTAATGTTTATTTGTCATCTAACCTGTTCATAAGTGATGTAGTGCAGGTCATAAACGCTTTCATGGCAAACATGTACCAAAAGGCCTGATTGGAGGCAGAAATGATCTAGACTGTCAGAACCTTAAATCAGCTGTATTGGAATGATTTTTTCGACATATTATATATGATTTTGGGATAAGAGAACCTACTTAAGCTAACCAAATTAATTTGTGAGATTCCAATATTAGATCGAGGGTCAAAAGTCACATTTAATTTCATTTTTAATATAAATAGTAAGTTTCAGTTCGAGTATAACGTTTGATCATTCGAGTTGTAGAAGTTGCGCCTTACATGAAAATAGCTTAGAAAAGCTAGGAGAATAATGTGGTTGGGCAAAATTGGATACTTACTATTTTTGGCCAAAAACCACAAAGTCTAATATGAATATAGGCCATTTATAAAATTGTAAATATACTATTTATAGTAAGTCATGATTTTAGTGTGTTTGAGTTGAAGTCTACGTCTTAAACTTAGTCCTAGGTTCGAGTTCATTATTTAAAGAATTGTAATTTCCTTTCTTATCATCAATCAAATTATTTTGAATTTATAAGAAATTATTCTTGCTTTTATCCCTCTAGATTCAAGGAAGCTCTGAGGACTCTAGAGAGCTCTATGGATTCAGAGTAATTATCCCCTGAGGAAGATGGTGATCGACCTCATCACATCCCTTTTTGTGCCAATAAGGTCACACAAACCTGAATGAAAGGGAAAAACAAACCTTAGCTTGAAACAAAAACTTTTATGGCCCATAAGTAGTATTTCACCACTCTTTCTTATGGTATGGTCTACTCGAGATTTGGATTTGTTTCAATTTTTATTTCATGCCCTAAAATGATATGGCAAGATAGATGAATGGATGGTGTCAATATAAATACATACATCAAGGTGGCCCAAGTAAGGGGCGCACTATCTCAAGTGCATTAGGTGGGCCCTGGCCTCACCTAAGAAAGTATGGCCCTTACCATGGGGGCCTACCTTTATATATATATTCATTCTACATCTACACTATCCATCCATTGCTAGATCATTTTATGGCATGAGCCCATAAATAAAGCAGATCCAAATCTAAGATGGACCATACTCTGGGAAATTGTGCTGATTGAATGCTCCACCATTAAAAACTTCCCAAGGCCCATCATAATATCATGGTAATGTTTATTTAACATCCAAACTATTGATAAGGTCACATAAACTTAGATGAAGGGGAAGAAAACAAATATTAGCTTAATCCAAAACTTTTGTGGCCCAGGAGAAGCTTGTAATGGTCAACCACCAATGTTTCCTATGGTATTGGTCTACTTGAGATTTGGACCTGCTTCATTTTTGGATTCATGCCTTAAAATAATCTGGGGAAATGGATGGACAAAATGAATGTAAAATACATATATCAAGGTGGGCCCCACGGTAAGGGTCGCACCTTCTTGGGTGATGATATGCTCCCCATATATAATTATGCAACCCACCAAATGATGATAAAGCTTTATCATACTTATACCTCTCAGGTGTATCACAATGAATTGGAAAAGAGATGGATGTTTTGACTAGCTTCCACTCTACTTTCACCTTTTTGACCGGCTTTCTGGCTGCTTTCACTGTCTCAGCGTGTTTGGTTTTTCAATTTTCAATAATGTAATTCAAAGTGAGTTATCATTATTTTCTTAGGGTGTTTGGTTAAGAGAGAGTTATTATAAAATTAATAATAATAATAATAATAAGAGTCAAATGCATATATAAAATAAACATGTAAAAAAAATTAAAAATTATAAACAAAAGATCACTAAGAATAACCAAAAAACTAAGTTTATATATATATATATATATATATATATATATATATATATATATATATATATATATATATATATATATATATATATAACAAATTATTTAGAATTTTAAATAATTGTTGCATTTCAAATTTGTAAAACTTTAAAAAATTCTAATATTTTGAATTTTTTATTATATTAATACATTCATATCATCTAATTGATTTATATATATATAATATTAAAAAAAAATCATAAGATTCTTAAGATCTAGA
This sequence comes from Magnolia sinica, assembly GCF_029962835.1. NCBI lineage: Eukaryota > Viridiplantae > Streptophyta > Magnoliopsida > Magnoliales > Magnoliaceae > Magnolia > Magnolia sinica. Next base: position 66,998,954 of record NC_080587.1, on the reverse strand, counting down.
CAATATTTGTGACAATTGTTTTAGATTAACTAGTGCATTCTTAATCATGCCTCGATGGTAGACTTATAAGAGTTTCAACACAAGGCCATGGGTTCTAGGTACTCATTGTGGTGAAAAACCACCGTGGTGTGAGTGCGTGGGTGTGTAAAAAAAAAAAAAAAAAAAACCAGCGCATGATAAATCCTATGAAGGAGATTTTCATGATGTGCTACCTCATGAAACAAAGAGAAGAATATTTTTGATGGTTTTTCGTTTTTTGGTTACAGGCGCATGTGCTAGACACAACCACTCAAACCCATGACCTTAGTATTGAAACACACTCTGCCAACCAAAGAGCCATTGGTTGGAAACCATTTTGATCAATGGCTTGGATTCAACTCTAAAATTTTGGTCGGATTGTCAGTAAAGTGTGATCACAGGACCAATAGTTATTTATGGCAGTAGTGGAAAAATAGATGGTTCAAATTATTGGACTATATTAGCATGTGGGCCCATGTGTCAGCTGGATCCTAAGTTGTGCATTGGCAAAATTAATGTACTCCTAAAGTGAGATGCATGTCTCATGCAGAAGTAGGTTTTGGTACATTGCCTTTTCTTTTTGTTTGTTTAATGCTGATTCTTTCATTCAATGATATACATGGAGTTGGAAAGAGGCATTGAAAGTTCCTTTCACCTTTTATAATATAAAAGGAAGAGCACTAACTAAAGGTAAGGATGCGTAAATAAGCAGAGAAAAAAATTGGGAAAATATGATCGATGATGAGTTGGCATTTATATATTACTTAAAATTGTGTAGTTGGAATATAAATAATTTGAATTAAACTGTCCAGGTCACGAGTCCTCGTTTACATGTATTGTGAACCAAAACTTGTTTTATCATCTGACTTTTCTTTCTTTCTTTCTTTCTTTCTTTTTCCTTTTTACACACTCACACCTACATAAACCACAATGGGCACTCGAACCCATGACTTAATTGTTGAAATTCACGGTCTATTACTAAGTGATGTAGAGCGGGTTGCATACGGTTTCATGGCTAAGATGGATCAAAAAAGGCACGACTAAAGCGATCCGGACTGGTAGACCTTAAATTGGGCGTATCTCGCAATCCAGAATGAATTATCGGACATAAAATATATGATTTTCAGGTAGGACGAGCTATTTTAGCCATCCTGGGGTTGCACAAGCCAAGTTTGCGAAATACCATCAGATCGATGCTCATTTCCCAACTTTAATTCCGTTTTTACTATAAATAGTAAGTTTTAGTTTGATTATAACTCTTCACCCATTCGGCTTTAGCAGTTGCACCCAACGTGAAAAGTGCTTAGAATAATTAGCATGTGGGCCCATGTGTCAGCTGGATCCTAAGTTGCATGTGCATTGGAAAAATTAATGAACTCCTAATGTGAGATGCATGGCTCTTGCCGAAGTAGGTTTTGGTACATATATAAAGGGAAGAGCATTAACTAAAGGTAAGGATGCGCAAATATCCTAGCAGGGAAAAAAATTGGAAAAATACGGTGGATGATGAGTTGGCACTTACATATTACTTACAATTGTGTAGTTGGGAATATAAATAATTTGAATTAAATTGTCCAAATCATGAGTCTTTGTTTACATGTATTGTGAACCGAAACTTACACTTGTTTTATTATTGGACTTTTCTTTCTTTCTTTCTTTCTTTCTTTTTTCTTTTCACACACTCACACCTACATACACCACAACAGGCACTCGTGACTTCATTGTTGAAATTCACAGTCTATTACTAAGTGATGTAGAGCGGGTCGCATACAGTTTCATGGCCAAGATGGATAAGAAAAGACAGGACAGAAGTGATCCGGACCGTCAAACCTTAAATCAGGCATATCTCGCAATCCGGAATGAATTATCGAATGTAAAATATATGATTTTCGGATAAGATGAGTTATTTTAGCCATCCCAATGTTGCACAAGCCAGATTTGCGAAATACCATCAGATCGATGTTCATTTTCCTATTTTAATTCCGTTTTTACTATAAATAGTAAGTTTTAGTTTGATTATAACTCTTTACCCATTGGGCTTTAGTAGTTGCACCCAACATGAAAAGTGCTTAGAATAATTAGGAGAACAACATGGTGAAGCCAAATAGAACACTTACTATTTTTAGCCAAAAACCCTACGCACTAGTAGACATCACGACCGTCTATAAATAGTAAGTTTATTATTTATAGTAAGTTGTGAATTCTAGGAGTTTTAGTTGTAGTTTGATTCTGAAATTTCTCTCATTGCTTAGTATCCCTATTTAAAGGGTTGTGAACTCGTTTATTTCATTCATCAATCAAATTACAAATTTTATAGAATTTATTTCTTTTTTTTTTTTTTTTTTGTTTGCTTTCTTTCCTCGTGGATTCAAGAATTCTCTGTAAGGAGTCTAGAGAAGCTCCATGGAAGACATGATCCACCTCATCACGTTCATCCCTGCATCACTAAGCCATGAATATGGACCCAATTAGTTGACTATTCAAATTGGTGGATGTACATTCAACTGATGACAATAAAAATATCCAGCAGCTTTTTTTCTTTGTTTATTTTTTATTTTTTCAAACACCCCACATGGGCACACAAACCTATGATCTCATTGTTGAAATGCAGTCAGTCAAGCACTGAACCATGGGTTAAAACCCAATATCAATGGTCTTATTTAATAAACAATTGTTTATAAATCAAAGGTTAAGATTGTGCAAACAATCTAATTCTAGGGTTGTGACTTAGCAACAGTATATCCCATGATTGATTATTGGTTTACTATGAGATAATGCATGCCTTGCATAAAATAACTGAGTACCAACCTGTGTATCAAGTGTCATAAAAAGTTAAGAGTATCAAATAACTCCCCCTCCTTAAAAAGGAGATTTTGCTACATTCTGTTAATTGATGACTGATAATATGATGTAATCATTCCAATAAGCAGATCCTTGTAGCAAAATTGATGTATTTCTCAACTTGCTACATGTTCTTGTGGGCTGCCATGTCAAATAATGGCCATATTATGAGAAGCTGGGGATTGGACTGTTCTAGCTATTCTATAAGTGGCTTGTGACAAATAACTCAGCATGTAGAGCCCGTCCTCTTTAAGGATGGATTATACAGGTGAAACTGATAACTGGTTACAAAGTTATGACCGTCGAAAGCTATAATTCGAATTAAACTCTTGGACTAAATTTTATAATTTCATTTTGCATGTTCCTAGCTATCCAAGTGCTTATTCTATATCAGTGGATGTCCTCTTATTCCATTTAGTGTGGCCTACTTGAGTTATGAATCAAGCTAGATTTAGGGATCTAGGCTTAACATGGGGCCCATGTGATGGATGGGTTGGATGGAATTCACATCATGGTAGGCCCCACACAGTTTGGAAGCACATATTAACTGCATAGCATGGTTTCCCTATGAAAATCACCCAACTTTAGCCTGGCCTAGCCCAAACCAGTCCACTATTATTGGCCAGTTCCTCTACAAGGCATCGTAGAATAAGCTTATTTTACAAATGTTGTGCTTGTTGCCCACCGGGTGTGGCTTCTAACTTGTTGAGGAGTGTCACCTCATTATGAAAGTCGGGCACCCAAAAAAGCAAGCCGTTCCCACTACATGAATTTAAAGGTCAATGGTTGTCCATGTTTCCTATGGCGGGGCCCACTTAATGATCGTATATACCTGACACCAATTTGATGCAGGACAATTAACCACTTGCTCTAAAAGCTTAAACTGATAGAGTATGACAAATTAATCACTTTATCTCATAGCCTAGGTACTAAATCCATGGGTTAAGTCCTCGGCTGAACCGTCCTCGTGTGCCCCAAATCCATGGATTCTACCCCTTTATGGGCCCTAAATTTATGAGTTCCGTAGGCCACTCACCCCAAGTGTACCCTTGCATCCTACAGGCCACCCCATTCAAACCTGTTGTGAAAATGCCCCATATTACAATCCTCCACGGGGCCCACACACTCTAGTTTGTGGGACCTCCATCATAAACGGGATCATGCATGATGATCCAAACCATTCATCCTGTGGAATTCAAACCACTGACCACTTCCTTCTAAACCATCGGTTGAATTGCCAACCATTGGACAGTCAGGATCAACCGATCAGTGCGATTTTGGTGATGTGCTCCATCCCTATGGTACCAACGGATAGGATCACCTGAATTAGTGTGCAAGAAAATCCCATGAAGGATTTGCCATAATTTTGGGGCCCACCAAATGGTGATTTACGTACCATGACTTTTACATTCCTATCCTCTTATGTGATGCACGGAATTGGAAAGGAGATGGAAGGATTTGACTTGCTTCTACTTTTATATATATATATATATATATATATATATATATATATATATATATATATATATATATATATATATATATCACAAGATTCTCCAAATCTGGTCGATATTTGTCATGAATGTGTTGCTGTCAGTTGGGCCCACATGTTAGGTGGTCTAAAATTATTGGAACTTTCCATATTTTAGACTCCATGAATAAGTGCTATGTCGTGAAACACGTTGAAAGGATGATTTTCATTTCAATATCTATGGACGAATCTAAAACAATGAAAAAAGATTTTCAATGGCTTGGATTCAACTAAAAAATTCAGAGAGGATTGTCAGTGAATTGTGATCATAGGACATTAGTTATTTATGGTAGTAGTGGGAAAATAGAAGGTTTAAATTATTGGACCATGTTAGCATGTGGGCCACTGGCAACCTATGCTGGATCCTAGGCCGCAGCAGAAGCAAAATGAACTCCCAAAGGATAGATGCATGCATGCCTCCTTCACGGGTGGGTTTTGCTACATTGGCTTCTATTTGTTTATAGTATGGAGTTGAAAAGTCATTGGACGACTTGACTTGAAGGTTGCTTTCACCTTTTATAATATAAAGGGAAAGTACACTTTAAGGTAAGGATGTGAATGCATTTTAAAAAAAGATAATTTTAAATTTTATATATGCATGAAATTGGAAAAACATTATCGAAAGGAAAGGATTTGCATAACGTTGAGGTAGCGGAGTAATGCCTCTCACTCTCGTCCCTACATGCTTATGTGCGACTATATATGGTTTTCTCTTCTCTTGTATGGCTACTTACGATTAGATATCATTCAATGTTTCTGATCAAACATTGCAAAAAGGTTTGTGTGATAAATTGTGAAACTTGTATGGAGGAAAATTGATGTCAAATAAAAAATTTCTTGAATAGCATTTGTATAACTTGAAGATTAAGAGTTCTCTTTGTAAGAATACTTGAATGGCTTTAATAATTTGATTAGCATATTAGTTGAAGTCAATGTGAAGATTGATGATGAAAAAAAAAGGGTCGGATTTGATATGTTCATTGCCAAATTCTTGGTATTATTCGATTATGCATGAATCTTAGCAGCCAACCATATCTAAATATGGAGTCGACTATGTCCACGTTGCTTATAAAAAAGTCTCACAAAAAGCACATAGGATTTGTTGGTGATGTTATAATGGTCATAGGAAGATCTACTGGAAAAGATACTAATGAGAGAAATCAAATGAAATTCAAGTCGAAAGGGCACAAAAAGGGGGAAAAATGTTAGAATTACGGAAAGAATGGTCACCTATGCAAAAATTATAAACTCAGGAAAGCAAATAAGAAAAATTTTAAACTTCATTCGTAAGTTCAAGCATTGGATTTAAAAAGTTCCTAAAAAAAAGCCTAGTTAAGAAAAATAATTTATTCAAGGATGGGAAAGTGTTGTTGACAATAATTTTATGGGAGAATATGAGCCATTAACAGACCTTATTGGGCGCTTCATTCCGATGACTTTACATAAAGATTGTTTTTATTTATATCGGTTAGGATGACAACACAGTTTATATGGGTGATGATAGCATGTGTAAAATTATAAAAATTGAAGATGTTCAAATTACTATATTTGATGATATCACTTGTGGAGTTTCCGGTGTATGACATGTACCTAACATGCGGAAAAGTATTTTATCATTGTGAAAGTTTGATGAAGATGTTTATAAATTTTCTAGTGAATTTTGTTGATTGAAAATTGTAAAATGGGTTCTGATAGTTATGAAGAAAGTTGATGGATAGTTCATATCATTTTATCGGAGATACTATGGAAGGCAATGTTATTTTGCCAATGTTGTGATAGACTCTACTATAATTTAGAATAGAGTAGTTGGGCTTCATAAGCAAGGATTAAAGGTACTTCTTAATTGAAACTTACTTATTTATTTAAAATCTATTAATTTAGATTTGTGCAAGAATTATTTATTTAGAAAGTTTCATATAACTCGTTTTTCCTCTTCCACCGTTAAAAGTAATGATATTTTAAATGTAATTCATTCTGACACTTAAAAGACTCATGTCGAATCCTTAGGAGGTTCAAAGTATTTTATTTTATTTTTATTAACGACTTCTCCATATATATATATATATATATATATATATATATATATATATATATATATATATATATATATATATATATATATAAGTATTTTTATATGCTAAAAAAGGAAAAGTAGTGCTTTTACTTATAAAGTTTGAAACATTGGTTGAAAACTAGAATTAAAGAAATTAAGTGTCTAAGAATTGGCAATGGGATGAGAGTACATCCTAAACGAATTCAAGAATTTTTGTAGTGAGTATGACATTGAAATACACTATAGGGTCTCTTGTACTCCACAATAGAACAAAGTTGTAGAACGTATGATTTATATACTTAACAATCGTGGTAGGAGTGTAAGACCCGTAACTTGAGCCAACATAAACCGTACACCTCCAAGACCTTACAGGTCATCCAACGGTTTTAACAGGATCCGAATTAAGCATGTAAGTACACACTCGAGAGCATGGAACCCGAAGAAGCCGAAACCTACGTCAGTGCTACCACACCGTCATTACGAACCCAACAATACCCATCATGCGTCGATGTATCCACCTGAACCCAATTTATCTTAAAAAGAACAATTAATGTTCATGTGCACAAGAAGCTTTAAAACTCTTATTTAGTGCTCAAATTCTACATTTTTTTCTTTAAAAAAATCCGTAAGCTAATAATACCCCTTAATTAAACCTAATAATATCATAATATGGTCATGAGCTAGCTTAACCTATCATTATTAAGCATTAATAAAGGTAATGATTTATTTTTCATAAAAATCAATGTTTCTCCTTATAATAAGAAGATAGAGCCAGCTCACATCTTCTAGAAAATGGTGAAGTCTTAATAAATCTCACATAAGAGCCTTAATCCATAAATTAGATGGTGTAAAAATGACTTTATTTAGCTTAATAAAATGGTAGGAACCAAAAATACATAAAATCATTTAAATTAAGGGAATCTTACCAACGCACATTTTCTAAAAACACTTAGGCCTAATCTAAGAGTAATTTAGGTCCTATAAGTGCGATTAATTAACCTAAAACAAAAGTTAAGTTAATGCTAATAAAGTACATGCATTAAAGTCAAATATCTTTTCCTAGATTTAAGGGGGCCAAGTATTTTGCCCCTTAATTTTTCTATAAAAGTAATTTAGGTTAATTAGGAAGTCATTAAGCCCCTTAAATCTTGATTTGGTGGGATAAATCACACTTGAAATAATGAGGTGCTTCCAGCTATACCCTAATTTAGAAACTTCTCACTATTCACCCCATCATCTATACATAGCCCTTCCGTAAATCAATTTTGGGCAATAGAGTACCTAAAATTCAGCTATTCATTGAGAGAGAGAGAGAGAGAGAGAGAGAGAGAGAGAGAGTGTGTGTGTGTGTGTGTGTGTGTGTGTGTGTGTGAGATGGTGGACTACTCATCAATGATATCGAGTCAGGCATTTACATCCAATCATTACCCCCTTTGCACCTGTATCTTAAGTCCTGTTGTGTCAATGAAAGTATTAATTGTATAACTTTGATGATGATGATCATGAAGTGAGACCACTAACGATGGGCCAAGTGATTTCTTGAGTGCAGGAAATCTAAATCCTCATGGGGATACGAGGATGTGGGAGTATATATATATATATATATATATATATATATATATATATATATATATATATGTATATATATATATATATATATATATGGAAATAAGCTTTTATATATGTTATTAACGACGTCCGATTACTTTGTTATTCCAGCTGAGTAGAATTTACTGCCCAGGCCCCACATGATATAAATCTACATTTATCATCTTGTTGTCATTATTGGACGGTGGACACAACACATATGTGGTGGCATGGCCCACCCCAATGGATGGTTGGTGTGAATGGGTCCCAGGGACCGTGAAGAGGAAAAACAAATTTCAAAATGATTCAAAACTTCTGGACGCCCAAAAGGAATTTCAATGGCAAACGTCAATCACTACTGTTTCCTGCCGTGTGGGCCACCTGAGTTCCGGATAAGGCTGATTTTCGGAGGGCCCACTGCCCAAAAAGGGGCCCACTAGATGCACGGTGTTGATCCCCAACACACATCACAGTGGGGCCCACGGCTGGGACCGTGGGTCCACCCGTCCGTCCGTCCGTCAGTGCAGCAGGCGCTGCCTACGCGCCTTCTGATTGTAGCAGTGTCAACTGCTGTGTTTCCTTTTTTTTATATTCATGTGATTTTTCACAGGTGGGTCCCACTTCCAGAAAATCCAATCCAGCCATTGGATTCCACGGCTCATGACAAGCTACATGAGCCCAATATTCAAGGTATTCAGGTGTATAGAGACATCAGGGAAGATTTCAAGGGTAGAAAACACTGTTTTCCATGTTATGATCCACCGAATAATCGGACTGGCCTCATTTTTCGGCTCAATGCCTAAAATGAGCCGAGGAGTAGGATGGACGGCGTAGATTTTCTGTACACATTAAGGTGGAGCCTGTACACGTGACCCACCCAAAAGCCCAAAAAAAAACAACGTTGTTGTGAGTACACAGCACTGTCGGTTCACACTACAATCAACACGTCCAGCGTCCAGGGACACTGGGTGGACGGTGTTTTGGGTCCCACACAGACGTGACCCACTAGATTTGGATGGATCTGATATTTGTGTTTCTTATCATCTAGGCCCACCAGATGACCTAGATAAGATGGATGGATGGCACCGTTTAAAAGGCATGATCAAGGTGGTCCACATTGTTTTGGATGGGTGGACAGGGTGGATGATATCAAGCATCAAGGTGGGCCACAAGCCACCATACACAAGAGAGAGAGAGAGAGACATCGGCGAGGATGGAGGGGCCTCGCCACTATGGGCCCCTCTTTGATACAAAGCCTACATCAAGGTGGGTCCCACCACAAGTGGGCCCTTAAATCACAAAACACAATAAATAAGTGGAGATCCAAGGTCATCCACCGTTCCTTCTTGCTCCCTAGGCTTATTTTGTTCCTTAGCTTCGATCCTAATGGAGGAGATGGAGTTTGGATGGTTGAGATGGGAGATGAGGGGGTAGGAAGTGGGCCACATACAAAGTTCTCTTGGAGGGCTTGGGAGGCTTGGACGTGGGATTTTTCTTGCTTGAAAAGTGGTTTGAAAAATGAGAGAGAGAGGGTTGTAAAGGTAGAGGGAGAGAGATGGGTGATGGAGTGATGGATGTGGTGAGTGATGGGTGTAAGAGCCTTTTTGACTTTGGGGTAGATTGTGTAAGAAGGGGTATGGGCTTGTAAGAAACTTTTGACTTTAGGGGTTGCTTGGGGAAGGGTGAGAGGTGATGTGTACTTGACATGTACTTGACCCTTGATGGGATTGATTGATGAATTGAGGTGACATGTTGTAGAGATTCTCTTGGGTTTTGCAACGCACGACGTTTTCCTCGAACCGAACGTAGGCCCACATCTCCTGGCCTGGGTATTGCCTCGGTGCGCGAGTCACGGCATTGGAACCGCGACGATGGCACGGTCGCTAGGGTACAAGTCTCGGGTCGAGTCGACTCGGGTTGATAGCGTGTAACTCAGGGTTGCGTGCAACATCGGATAAAGGTCGAAGGTTGCCGAAATTCGACTGAGAAGACCACAGAAGCCTACGGAACGGTACGGTCTAGGATACGGGGCTTACAAAAGGTCACAATGTAGACATTCAACCATCATCGCCCATCAACGTAGACATTTAACCAACACTGCTCTCAAGGAGTGGCCCATATAAAGGTGAACATAAAGTGGGCCCATGGCCTTGCACAAAGGCCTAATACACATCACTATGGGCCGCATCACATGGGCCTCGAATACATCATATGGACCACAACCCATGGGCTTCAAATACACAATAGGTGAGCTCTACACATGGGCCTTATACACATCAAGTGGGCTACATCAAAGGGCCTCGACTATATCACAATGGGCCACATCATATAGGTCGGAATTACATTACAATGGGCCTCGCTAATGGGCCATAAATACACAATAGGTGAGCCCCATCACATGGGCCAATAATACAAACAGGTGGGCCCTACATATGGGCCAAAAATACATCATGATGGGCCGCACCAATGGGCCATCATATACATCAAGTGGGCCTTAACCCATGGCCCCAAACACATCTCAATGGGCCTTAAACCCATGGGCCACAAATACATCAAATGGGTCATATCACATGGGCCTCATATATATCAAGGTGGGCCTCAATGGATGGCCACAATTACATCAAGATGGGTCTAATCACATGGGCCTCAAAAACACATCTCAATGGGCCTAAACCCATGGGCCACAAATACATCAAATGGGTCTCCCAATCTGGGCTTTAAATACACCACAATGGGCCACACAGCAGGGCCTCAAGTACGATCTCAATGGTCACACAAGATGGACAGTTAATACATACATCACAATGGGCCACAACCCATGGGCCTTAATACACAATGGGTGGGTCCTGCACATGGGCCTAATATACATCACAGGTGGGCCCTACACATGGGCCTCATACATAACAAGTTGGGCCTATCAATGAGCTCTAAGAAGAGTGACAATGCGAACATTTAACCAACATTAATCTTACAATGTGGATGTCAGACCAACATTGCTCCCAAGACATGGTCTGCCATAAACGTCATTACATAACCAAGGTGGAATCACATATTGCAAAGGGCCTTATATACATCCCATTGGGCCTCGACCCATGGGCCTTAGATACATCAAATGGGTAGCATAACATGGGCCTCGTCTATATCAAGGTGGGCCTCAACAACGGACCACAAATACATCAAGATGGGCCTAATCACATGGGCCTCATATATATACCAAGGTGGGCCCCAACGGATGGCCACAAGTACATCAATATATATATACACACACACACACACACATGAATCATCTCAAAAGATCAATTGGACCACACTCCAAATGACAGTGGTAACAATGATTTCCACCATTAAAATTCTCAAGGCCCACTGTATCATTTATTTTCTATCCAATCTGGCCATAAGGTCACATAGACCTGGATTAAGAGGAAACAAATTTTCTAACGATCCAAAACTTCTGTGAAACAAAAGGTTTCAATGGCAGACACTCAATCCCCACTACTTTTTGCTATGTGGTCCACTTGATCTTAGATCTGCCTCATTTTTAGTCTTAAGCCTGTAAGACAAGCTGGCCAAATGGTTGGACGGTTTGGATGCAACACATGCATCATGGTGGGTCCCACCGTCCAAGTGTGGATGGTGTGGATAAAACACATAAACGGTGGTGGGTTCCACCGTCCACTATTGTGGACGGTGAGAATAAAACACATACATCATTGTGGGTTCCACGTGGGGCCCGCCATAATGTTTATCTGCAATCCAACCCATTGATCAGGTCACACGGACCCTGGATGCAGAGGAAAAATAAATTTCGTATTGACCCAAAACTTCTGTGATACCCAAAAAGGGTTTCAATGGCAACCGTTCAATCTCACTGTTCCCTGTGATGTGGGTCACTTAAACTCCAGGTATGGCTGATTTTTGGAGGGGGCCCACAACTAGAAGGGGCCCACCAAAATGCACGGTGTGATGTTCGACACACATCACAGTGAGGCCCACAGCTGGGACCGTGGGTCCCCACCTACCCATCCGCTAGTGGCGTAGGACGCCCTGCTCGTCCTCAGGAGTGTTAGCAGTAGCAGGCGCTGCTGCTGCTCTCTTATTAATTTTTTTTAAACTATGTAATTATGCAGTTTTTTCCCATGTGGGGCTCGCAACAGGTGGATCCGGTCCACCCATTGAATTCTACTATTTGTAACAAATCCATCAAGCCCAATATTGAGCATATTTCGGAGTACAAAAACATCGGAGTGGAATTCAACGATAAAGCCACTATCTTCTATGCTATGGCCTACCAGAAATTCGGATCAGCTTCATTTTTCGGCTCAATGCCTAAAACGTTCTAAGGAATGGAATGGACGGCTGGGATTAAAGCCATACATCAATGTGGGGCCTGTATGAGTGGCTCGCCCAAAAAGTCAAAAATCAAACATACATGCATGAATTTCTTTGTTTATTAGTACACCTCACTGTGCGTTCACAATCCAGTGAACACGTCCAGCGTCCAGGGACGCTGGACGGACTGGGTTCACATGTTGATCAAGGTGGGTCCCACATGGATGTGGCCCACTTGATTTGAATAAATCTGACATTTGTGTTTTTCCCATCGTCCTAAGGTAGGGCCCACATGGCTTGGACAGCCATGGGGTCCATTTGATGGACGGTTCGGACACCACATACACTCATCATGTGGGCCACAAAATAAATAAAGGAAGGAGAGGGAGAGAGGGAGAGACACGTGATGATGGAGGGACCCTCGGCACTATGGGCCCTCCGTTCCATGCATTTCATCACACATCATATGGGTCCCATTTCATATGGGCCCACCGATCAAAATCAACGGTGGAGATCCTTTCTCCACAGAAATAGAAGGTCTAGATGACCTGTAACGCCCTGAAAATCGAGGGTCGTGCATACGCTCGACTCCCGAGTTCCCGGGGTCACTTGTAATCGGTTTTCATTAATATGCGATTAATCTATGTTTAAGTGCGCAGCCTGGAGTTCCTGGAATATGAAGCACAAATGCACCTGCCGACTGAAATGAAAGAGAACTAGCATACATATATATATACACACATATACATGACCAAGAAAAATATAAAGGGTCACACATGGTGTCACCCAACAAAATCACAAAAGAATAATATGTCAAAAAGGAATAAAGCTAAGCCCTCTGCGCAGCGATCGACCACGTAACCCTACAAACGGTCCTACTCATCATCGAAGTCAAGGGAACCGCTTCCTCCTGAAGGTTTCGCATGGCTCCATGAAATCAGTGATCATGGGAGGTAGGAAGGTGTTTTAAAACACCATCCAAGAGTGGGAGTGAGTGATCGATGGGTGCTATTAGCCATAAGTTGCAAAAGCATCAATTATAATAAGAATTTAATGAAAAGCAATCAATCATAAGCGTTTCTATGCTAGTCTTGTTAATGTGCATGCATGCAGATGATATGATGTATGCCCTCACCACAACGCTCCTCGTGCGATAACATCTAACGATCGCCAATGCCAAACTCCTGCAATGCGATGGAATGGAGTCGCCAACCTGCTAATGCCATGCAATGATTGATGTTAACCTGGTTCTTAGTTAAGTCCATACATCCGGATTTGAAAATCGATACACCCCACGATCAAATACCTAATTAGTTCTAGGCCAAGACCCCCAATGTGTGAGGCCGAGACCTCGTGATCCGAGTTCCCCATCTCCGACTTCAAGCACATGGGGTGCTGAATATGGGTCGCGTCGGTACACGGAGGCGCGTCACCGGCGTAGTCGCAATGGACATAGTGTCCCATTGCTACCATCAGCTCACGAGACGTGGATTAATATTCCATCCAGTATCGATAGGTTACAATGATAGTAGTTTCAGGTTCCATACATGTGTGAGCGAAATAAAGTTAACAACTACGGGGATACGGACTAAACGACGAGCTCGTAAGTAGTGGCGGAACGACTATTCGGTACAAAGTGACCCATGTAGCCTAACTACTGCCGCCCACACATACTCGTCCAAACCTATGGGTTTAGCCTCAAGGTGGTCCTACCAACGGAACCACCTTCGCTCTCCTTATGTTCCTGACCAACCCAAGGGTAGGAATAATGACTCATAGCATGCCAACTACCAATGTAACATCAAACATATTCAACACCATGTTCTCATGTTACTCAACATACAACTCAAATTTCTCTAGCAAGCAAGCTATTAATATCATGAATAAGGTGTATGCGTGTGGTGTGGGTTGGTGAGGAAGTTAAGCACTTCCTACACCTCAAGGAATCAAATACATAAGAGCGAATGATTCATACACAATATGAAGCAACACATATGAGAAAAGAAATCAACCAAACATGAGCATGTAATCATCCATACACTAGATCATGAGAGAGGTAAGATTAACATCAAAGAGAAATAAACATGCAAATCATACAATTCCAACAACATGTCATTTCTAGGTTCCTCTAAATTCTTCCATACAACATACCAAGCAAACAAAATCATTAAACTCCAACTATAATTGGTGCTAGGCCACCTAAGGATAATAGTCCGCACCTATGGATTGTTGAAGACGTTAGGAATTGATCTAGGGTTGCAAAACTCACGGGTCGATTCGTAGAGATCCTAAGCCAAATGAACTTGCATGTCAAGATTACATGCATTTCCTAACTCAAACCCAAAGATTACCAAAAATGATGGGTGCTTACCTCCCCATTCGGTTAGAAGTAGCTTGTAGTTGTGCATATGGGAAAGGAAAGATATTTTTCTAAGGCCCCAAGCTTCCTTGGGCCTTACCTCCTACCACACACCCCTTTCCTTTCTTCTTCCTCTCTCTTTCTCCTCCTTTCTCCTCTTCCTCTTCTCCCTTTCTCTCTTTTCTCTCTTCTCTCTTTCCTTTCTCTAGGGCAAATTCGTATAGGGAGAGGGGTACCCCAAATGAGGCCTTTATATAGTGTCAGATTTGGTGCAAATGGCCCCAAGTGCTAGGTTTTTATTATACTAGACCTATGAGAGGGTCTTTCTAAGCTGTCGGGCTCACTATGAGGTGTACAAGTTAATATACACTGTAGGATAGTTAGCCCTAATGATGATCTACGTATGGATATGATCGGTCCGCCATTTGGATGCGTCGATCGTCAGATATGATGAGAAGTCTGTACAACGGTCGCCGATGGTCGATCGGGGCCGCGGCTATACAGATATGAGCAGGAAAATATCCTCATTCTGTGTGTAAAGTTTGGCCGTAAACCAATGGTCCGAAATCCTCAACTTTGCATAAGAGTGGATGACCCAATTCACTTAAGTTCCAACTCCTTCCTTTAGGGTATTTGCATTTCTCATGCACTCGTCCTTTGGCTCAAGTTGAACAGTTCTGGACAGTATCCCGGTTTGATTCCTGCGATGGGTGTCAGGCCTAGTGAGACGGACATCATTCTATAGTTTTGGAACTAGTGATCCACCAACGAGCGGTCTAGAGCAGAGTGGATTTTACATAAACATCATAATATGCCCTCTCAAAATCAAGAGCGCATGTTACATTCAATTCCATTTTCTAAACAACCTTGGAAAGGAAGCTAGCACTAATTTTTGGCCGGGCGATGCAAATGCAAAATCCACTCATGCATAATCCCTGTTTAAAATTAGGAAATCAAGTTAATTTGTTATTCAAGTGGCCTATTAGATGTCGCTTTAAAATTTAGGCCTGGAAAATCAGGCCATTAGTGATTTAGGTGTGCTATACCTAAGGGAAACAATTTGGAAGGTGATCATTGTCCTATACACTGCAATCAGGTGGTCGATCCAAATCTTGCATGGGGTGATATTTAGTCCTTTGAGCAAACATGAGGTGAGAGACCTTAGGGTTGGAGTAGATTTTGTATAACCATCATGGTAGGGCCCACCGAGCAGCTGGCTCATTTGCTTGCATGCCAAGTTGATTAAAAATATAAAAGAAGGCAGTGGAAATTATATCAATTAATCCATAGCGTTTTGAAAACCTTTTTAAGTAGGGATAGGAGTGTAAACTCGATATTTATCAGGTAATTTGCTTTGAAATTCCCTAAAATATTTTAACTTTTGTTGAGTGGATGGGAGGCATTGGCTACTGGTACGCAATGGACGCACTGGAACATCATACAATTCTAGGGAATGGATTAGGTGTTACCCTTACTTTGCGGCCCACCTTTATGATATGTTGTATATCCACTCCATCCATCCTTTTCTCCATCCCATTTTAAGTCGTGATCCCAAATATTAAGAAGATCCAATTCCCAGGTGGACCCCACCACAGGAAACAGTGACATTTGATTGTTTTGCCATTAAAAATTCCAAAGGGCCCATCGTAAGGTTTTTGTGATGTTTATTTTCCATCCAATATCTTGATAATGTCAAGAATACCTGGATGAAGGTCAACTACAAATATCATCTTGATCGAAAACTTTTATTACCCACAAATTTTTTTAAAAGTTTTTAATGGCCTTTTGTCACTTTTTCTAGAGGTGTGGTCCACCTAAGATTTGGATACTTTTAAATTTTGGGATATCAGCCCAAAATGAGATTGAAAAACAGATGGACGGTTTGGATATACAACTATATCAAAGTAGGCCCCACACTGTTAAGGTAACACCCACTAAGATGTTCCCTGGGTAACTAAAGCCTTATTAGTTGGGCTGTCAACTGGCCGGGCTTCAACCCGAATTTTGAACTGTTTCGGGCCAGGCCTTTGGATGGGCATTTTAATTTATTTTTTATTTTGACAGGCCCGAGTCCGGCCTATTGACACCCCTAATTATTAAACCCTGTCGAATATCTTAAATTTCATCTGCTGTCAACACACTTGTTAAAGATCAGGGCCGTTCATCAGGTAGAATACATTGGTCACATGCTCTACAGAAGAATAAAAATGTTAGTCCGTGCACCATAGAACGAACATGCGCATGAGAATGTGAGAAACTCAACCACATCCCTTCTTCGGGTGGGCAATAATTGTATTTTGTTATTATGCCGCCATACATTTGTTTTCTTTGGTGTTGCCCAGTTGAAGAGAATATGTGGCTGAATTTTTCATAATGTGGTCCTCATGGTAAGAAAAAACTATTGAACGGATTGGATGTGGCTCGAGTATAAAATTTTGATAGTTGTGCACTAGTTGGAGGATAATTAATGCTCCAACCGATTGTACTTGAGACCTCATTTCTACGCGCCTCAGCATCATCTACTACGCTCTCGGCGACTAACTGCTGCAAAGCCCGTCAAAGTTTGCAAACCAGGAAGAACTGCTACTGAGTAAAATCTGTGGGGCTCACCGTGATGTATGTTCCTTATTCACACCGCTCATCCATTCTACCAGCTCAGTTTATAGCATGTACCCAAAATTGAAGCATATTCAAAGCTCAAGTGGACCACACCACAGGAAAAAGTGGGAATTGAATGCCTACCGTTGAAAACTTCTAAGTGCCACAAAAGTTTTGGACCAAGCTAATATTTTTGTTTTCCCTCCATCTATCCACGTTTGTCTGACCTTATGAACATGTTGGATGACAAATAAACATCACTGTAAGCCCTAAAATAGTTTCAACGGTGGATGTCATTATAAGCACCATTTCTTGTGATGTGGCCCACTTGAGCTTTGTATATTCTTTAATTTTGGACCCATGCACTAAAATTAGCTGGTAAAACGAATCAATGGTGTGGATAAGACACATACATTAGGTTGGACCCCACAGAGTTTACTCCGCAGGCAATCGGCGTCCAACGACAAACAAACAAGGAGAGTCGTATAGAAAAGGGCAAAAAGGAAATAAATGATAAGATCAGTTGGATATAAAAGGTTTAAAAAATGGGGGAAGAAATGAGAACATGAAGCTAGGTTTTGAAGTAGCAGTTTTTGTGTGATGATTGGTGGACACATGTGATTGTACGGTAGTGATTGACGTGCTTTGAGGAAACAAAATAATAGACTATTAGATGGAGAGGGGCTCGAGGCCGTTGATCTACGTGGCCCATCAATGGATTTTCTCCTCCCTATTATTATATTCTTTCACGAGGAAAGACCGAAGGGATGTCCTTGTCAGGTAACGTAAATGACATGATACTCTATAAGACTATCTACCCTTTGCGTTTGAGCTTAGACCCTATAGCATGGTGTCTGGTCCCACCATGATCTGTTGAGCCTCCGAAGCGGTTTGCGTGTGGGCTGATGGTGGGTGCTCTATGGGCCCCACCTATGAATGGTTTGGATGGCATTTAAATATCATGGTCAGCTCAAGGAAGGTTTCAGCCGTGGTAATTTCTGTTCCTACTGTTTCGTTGGTGTGGCCCACATGAGTTTTGGATCTGCTTGACTTTTAGACATCTGTGGGGCCCACACAGTCCCGCACGAGGAAAGACCGAAGGGATGTCCTTGTCAGGTAACGTAAATGACATGATACTCTATAAGACTATCTACCCTTTGCGTTTGAGCTTAGACCCTCTAGCAAGGTGTCTGGTCCTACCATGATCTGTTGAGCCTCCCAAGCGGTTTGCGTGTGGGCTGATGGTGGGTGCTCTATGGGCCCCACCTATGAATGGTTTGGATGGCATTTAAATATCATGGTCAGCTCAAGGAAGGTTTCAGCCGTGGTAATTTCTGTTAACGCTGAATTTTTGCACTTAATGCGGAATGGGAAAAATTTCCGTGTTTAGTGGTGTTTGTTAATGCGTTGTTAACGCGAAAGACGGAAAGCGCTAAGTGGTTTTTCACTTAATTTTTTCCGTGATAGGAGCCGGCTTAATGGTGAACGCGGAATGCGCTCGTGATTTTTCATTAAACAACAATTTTGAAATTTTCTATTTTCAATTGTTTGCGCAATACAAAATCAACCTTTATCCTGTGAAACTTCTTTATGCCCCACCATGATTTATGTGTTTGATCCACACCATCTATCAACTTTTTCAGATAATTTAAGGTGTGATCCAATAAAAGAAGCAGGTCCAATAATTAATTGGACCATAAGGTGAGGATTGAACGTACACCATTAAAAACTTCTTACGAGTTGGAGAAGTTTCAGATCAAGTTGATATTTGTGTTTTCACTTCATCCACGTCTACATGACCTAATGAATAGGTTGGATGGTAAAAAAACATCACAGTGGCACATGTAACTTTGATCTCTTTGAACAGTTCGTACAACGGACGCGGATTGTGTACTACCCCCGCCTGTCCCTAGCTCCAAACAGGCAGTTCTGTGGGCGGACCCACCGTGATGTACCTGTACATCCAAACCCTCTATTCCTTTTCTCATATTATTTTAAGGCATCAAAACAAAAATGAGTCAGATCCAACAATCAAATGGACCACATCACAGACGACTCTTGCATTTAATGCAACTGGTGCATTTTAATGCAACCAAGATTATTATTTGGTGTGGTCCCCTTGAGCGTTGGATCTGCCTCATTTTTATTTTGATTACTTAAAATAATCTGAGAAAAGGGATTGACGGTTTAGATGTACATATACATCACAGACCCACCCACAGAACTTCAAGTTCGGAGCCAAGGACGGGCGGGGGTAGTACGCAATCCGCGTCCTCGTTAAACATGGCGGGAACGAACTGGCTACTCCCACTGCCACCGGCCAGTGGCTGATGGTTGGTGCTCTGTGAGCCCTACCATGATGTATATATTTCATCCATGCCATCCATATATTTTTTCAGATCATTTCATGGTATGGGACAAAAGATTAGTTATATCAAAATCTCAAGTGGGCCACATTACAGGAAACAGTGTTGAATAGCGTTGACCATTAAAAACCTTTTGGGGACCATAAAAGTTTTGGATCAAGCTGATCTTTGTTTTTTCCCTTCATCTGGGCCTGTATGACCTAATAAAAATATGGGATGTCAAATAGACAGTACAGTGGGCCTTAGGAGGATTTTAATGATGCATATCCAATTATTATTGTTTTCCTATGGTGTGGTCCACCTGAGATTTATATCCTTCTAATTTTTGGTTTGAAGCACTAGAATGATCTGTAAAAATGGATGAACGAAGTGGATGAAACACATACATCATGGAGGGGCTAACAGAGCACCGACCACGGTGGCTGGTGGAGTAGCCAATCCGTTTCCGTCCTGGACCGGATCTCCTGCGAAGGACGCGGATTGGATGCTGACGGGTTGAGTGGCAAAAGTCCCCGCTGAAGTGATGTCACCAAGTTCTGTGGGCCCCACCATGATGTGTATGTTGTATCCAAACCGTCCATACATTTTGAGAGATCACTTTAGGACATGATCCAAAGAATGAGGCAGATCCAAGGCTGGAGTGGACCCCACCACAAAAAAGAGTGGTGAGCATGTGCCCACCGTTGAAACCTTCCAAATGTCTACCATGATGTTTTTTTAGATCCAACCTGTTCATGTGTTAAAGCAGACATGAAAGAAGGGAAAACACAAATATCAGGTCGATCGAAAACTTTCGTGGCCCTTAGAATTTTTTAATGGTGGGCGTACTCTCTCCACTGTTTTCTGTGGTGGGGTCCACTCGAGCTTTGGATCTGACACATTGTTTGGATTATGCCCTAATATGATCTGTCCAAATGGATGGACAGTGTGGATCCAAAACATACATCATAATGAGCCCACATAACTTGGTGACATCACTTCAGTAGCGAGTCTAGCTACTCAACCTATGAGTATCTAATCCACGTCCTCCTGCTAAAGCCTTTTGCGGGGAATTCATGCGCTAGGAACGCAGGTGGGGCCAAAGATGAACCGTATCTAATGCTTGTGAGAAATTCTTACCATCCATCCGTTTTATGAGTTCATTTAAGGACATGAGGTCAAAGATGAACCATATCTAATGCTCAGGTGGGCTGAAAACCTGATAACTAAATGTCCACGATTAAAATATTCAAGGGGCCACTGAAGATTTGAATCATGCTAATATTTGTGTTTTCAGTTCATTCTAGTAGGAATTTTTTATTGGTGGGCGTACTCTCTCCACTGTTCCTGTGCAGAAAACCTATATAGGCACACCTTTACTTTTGTGAATAATGACATTTTAATTTTTTATCAAGTATTTCATATTTTATTTGAATTAAAAAGAATAATTTTATTTTTATTTAATAAAAAATAATTTCTTTATAATGTAAAATATTTCCAAACAAGAAATAGGGGCAAATGTGTCAAAATAACATATTTCAAACATTTCAAATGTTTGTTAACAAACAGATTGTTTCAAATTCAGTACTAAATTATGGGCCCCACCTATGAACGGTTTGGATGGCATTTAAATATCATGGTCAGCTCCAGGAAGGTTTCAGCGGCGGTAGTTTCTGTTCCAACTGTTTCGTTGGTGTGGCCCACATGAGTTTTGGATCTGCTTCTCTTTTAGACATATGTGGGCCCCACACAGTCTCGGGGACAGGTATATCTGTCCTTGGGATCACCAACAATCCGCTTCTCTGAGCCTCGTGATTTTGAAGGCGGTTTAGCTGCGACCCCTGATCCAGCCAGGTGAGTGCGAACTTGGCAGTGGGGCCCACCGCGATGTATAAGATGTTTATCTATACCGTACATCCATCTTTCCAGCTTATTTTAGGACATGTTCCCAAAAAAGGAAGTAGATACAGAATCTCAGGTGGACCACACAGTAGGGATTAAATTCCCACCAATAATAACTTCTTGGGGTCAAAATAGTTTTGGATCAATTTGATATTTGTGATTTCCTCTATCGGGTCTGTGCGACCTTATCAATAGGTTGGATGGCAAATAAACATTACGGTTGACTCTAAGAAGTTTTTTTACGGTGTAAGTTTAATGACCACTTTCCTGTGGCGTGGTCCACCCAAGATTTGTATGGGCATTATTTTCAAATTCATACCTAAAATATGCTGGCAAAACGGATGGACGGCATGGATATACAATGCATACATCAAAGTGGGCCTCACGGTCAGCATCACACCCACGTTGCTGGATCCGGGGTCGCAGGTAATCCGCGTACCCTCATATTCTCCGTGGGGCCCAAAGATCAGGTCTGCCCAAAACTCAAGTGGACCACCCCACATAATCGTCCATAAAACCTCTAGAATTAGGTAGTATTGTCCCTTGAGTTTTTTAATTGCTTTTTGGGTATCCATTCAACCTGGCGGACTGCATTTTGTGAACGAACTGGATGGTATATACAAAACACGGTGGGCCCCACATTCGGGCTGCAAGGCTTTGATGGCGGGCATTCCCATCATGACCGTTTCCAGTGGTGTGACCCACCTGTGTTTTTGATTGGGATGACTTATGGGATATGGTCAGGACGTGAAGGGGCGCACCTCATAGACGGAATGGATGTGGGCCCTACATCACAGTGGGTCCAGCTAGACAAGTTATATAGAATAAGCTGATTCTACAGAAGAACTGGAAACATATCGGCTTGTCACCCTGCCACTGGCCAATGGCTAGTGGTCGGTGCTCTGTGGGCCTCAACATGATGTGTGTGTTTCATCCATGCCGTCCACACATTCTTTCAGATCATTTTACCGTATTAACTCAAAAATAAGGTTGATCCAAATCTCAAGTGGACCGCACAGTGTTGATTGAACGCTCACCATTAAAAACTTCTTGGGGGTCACAAAAGTTTTGGATCAAGCTGATATATATTTTTTCCCTTCATCTTTATGACCTAATCAAGAGGTTAGATTTCAAATAATCGTTACATTGGACCTAGGAGGTTTTTAACGGTGGACATTCAATCACTACGGTGTGGTCCGCATGAGATTTTGATCTACCTAATTTTTGGGATTAAGAACTGAAATTATATTTTTTAAATGTCCAAGACCACCGGAACTTCATTGACTAGGGATCGCAGGGAATCCGCGTCACAGCGTCAGCATGACTCGTACTGGTCAGGCCTCGTCACCCAGCAGATCACGGAATGGATTGGCTACGCTCCTTGCGACTAGCCTGGTGGATGGTGGTAGGTGCTCCCTGGGCCCCACCATGATCAATGTGTTTCATCCATGCTGTTCATCCATTTTTTCGGGCTTGATCCCAAAAATGAGAGGGATATAAATCTCAGGTGGACCACACCACAGGAAAACAACAGTGATTAGATATCCACCATTAAAATCCTCCTAAGGCCCACTGTAATGTTTATTTGACATCCAATCTGTTGATTAGGTCATACAGACCTTGATGAAGGGAAAAAACAAAGGTCAGCTTGATCCAAAAATTTTATAGGTTTTAATGGTCAACATTCATTCAACACTATTTTCTGTAATGTAGTCCAATTGACATTGTTATATATCTCATTTTTAGTATCATACCCTAAAATAATCTAGAAAAATAGATGAATGGAATGGTTAAAACACATGCATCATGGTGAGGCCCACAAAGAAAAGACCATCAGCCATTTGCGGGTGGCAGGGGAGTAGCCAATCCGTTTCCGCCTCGCTAAGCACACGTAAGATATGCCCGAGAATGATAGGATCGTAGACCCTAGGCTTTGCACGACACACACAGTTGGGGAAGCGGATTGGCTGGTGTACATCCCACCAGCTGTATAGCTGTTGTATTGACATCAGTAAGTTTTGTGGTCTGATCATAAGGTATGTGTTATATCCAAACCTTTCATCCATTTTACGAGCTTATCTTAAGGCTTGAGAAGAAAAATAAGACATATCTAACTATCAAGTGAACCACACTGGAAAAAGCAGTAGGGGATTGAACGTCTACCATTGAAACCCTTTTTCGGGTCACAGAAGTTTTGGACAAATATGAAATTTGTTTTTCCTCTTCATTCAGGTCTTTGTGACCTTATGAACAGATTGGATGGAAAATAAACGTTATGGTGGACCATACAAATTTTTTAACGGTGAAAATCATTATCTCCTATGGTATTTGTGGTGTAGTCCAGATCATCTTCGGATATGATTCAATTTTTGGATAATGCCCTAGAATGATGTCTAAAAATAGATAAAAAGTGTAGATATAAAAAATACATCACTGTAAGGCCCATCTAACTTTGATCTCATTTGAACCATCCGTACAACCAGGAGCTCGACACGTACCTACAGCAGCTATGTAGCTATATAGCTGTCAAGTGGGGGAGGCTTTGCACCGCACACACTGGTGGCGTATTGCGTGGTGTGCTACTCACCACCGACCTGAGTGGTGTGTTGACACGGCAAAGTTCTCTTGCCCCCACCATGATGTATGTGTTATATCCACACCGTCCATACATTTCGCGAGATCATTTTAGGGCATGAGCTTAAAAATGAGACATCTAAATTTCAAGTGAAACACACCATAGAAAGCAATTGGGATTAAATGCCACCATTGAAAACTTCTCGTGAGCCACATAAGTTTTGGATTAAGCTAATATTTGTGTCTTCCCTTGAACAGGTTTGACGGCAAATCAATATCATAGTATGTCCTGGAAAAGTTTCAACCTTGATTTTGAGCCCAAGCCCTAAAATAATCTCACAAAATAGGTGAATGATACGGATATAAAACATACATTATGGTGGAGCTCACAAAACATTGCCACATCAACACACCACTGAGGTCAGTTATAGAGGCACACCACACAATCGGCCTATCAAGTGGGGTCCATGGGACATGGTCTTCAGGAACCTACAATAGATAGGTTGTGCCCAGTAAGATCTTCATCATGGTGCAATTCTAACCATATGTTCCATGGCTGGTAAAGAGGGTTAAGAAGAGGAGCAAAGAAGAGTTCCTCACTGCAGATAGATTGACGCAGTGTCCATATATAGTGGGACAGAACAAAGCAATGGTCTGGACCATACACTGCAACCTGTCAAAACCAAAGACTATTGATTTAAGATGCAAAGTCTCTCGGGAAAGAAAAAACAAACAAATATCACTACAAGAAAAGGGGGCTTTAGCCTCGGTTCAAAACTGGAGCTAAAAAAGTTAAAAACCGAGGCTAAAACCTTTAGCCTCAGTTTTGCCTCAGTTATCTAAACCGAGGTTGAAACTCCCGTGGCTAAAACCTTTAGCCTCAGTTTTAGCAACCGAGGCTAAAATGACTTTTATAGCCTCGGTTCTTCAAGTGAAGCTAAAAGAATTTTTTTAGCATCAGTTTTCTCGAAATGAGGCTAAATCAAAATTTTAGCCTCCATTGTTTCCAACTGAGACTAAATCTAAATTTTAGCCTCAGTTACCTCCAATTGAAGCTAAATCTATTTTTAACCTCGGTTCTCAACAACCAAGGCTAAAGCCTTTAGCCACGGGAGTTGTAGTATCAGTTTAGGTAACTAAGGCAAAATTGAGACTACATATAGATTTAACCTTTGTTGGCATCAACTGAGGCTAAATCTAGTTTCTATTAACAAAAGCTAAGAATATTATAATCAACCGATGATTGAACCTATGCATGTTTCACCCATTTAACATCCATCACGACAAAAATTAGCACAGTACCAATAAAACAATTAATGGTCTATTTAAAGTTTTCAAAACAAACAAACTATCATTGCTGCTGCTACTTTACATCTAGGATTTCTGTCATTCTTGCTGTTGCCACTGCTGCTGGCTTCTTTGAGAGAATATTTCCTTGGTTGTGTTTTTTTAGGAATTGCACCACAAGGCACCTCCTCTCACCTATTGTCACCAAGAAGAAGAAGAATAACAAGAAGAATAGAAGAATAGAGAAATTCTGTTGATGGCATCTCTTGGATCATTTTCATCTTCACCATATTGATTTTACTGCCTTGGTGATAGGCGCTGAGGCCAAGGAATTTCCTGGAAGAAACTCTGAATGCACACTTTAATGTAGTTACTTCTACCAGTCTCTGGAAGACAAAAAGGAGATGTTGATGATGCCCCTCACTCATGTTAGAGCATATAACAAGGTCGTCCACTTAACATGTGTGTACATCATGTCATGGATGAAGGCTTGCATGACAAATTATAAATTGTATTGGCATTCTTCAAGCCCAAAAGCATGACTTTGTAACAAAATATGACAATCGGGTTATGGAAGGTCGTCGCTTCCTCATCCTCTTGGGCCATCTTGATATGATTGTATCTAAAATAACCATCCATGAAGGATATGGTCGAGAAATTAGTGGTAGTGTCAATTAGGAGTTCCATGATTGACAACGAAAAATTATCTTTAAGACAAGCTATGTTAAGGTCACTAAAGTCAATGCAAACCCTCATTTGCATGTTCTTCTTTTTCACAAGGATAATATTGGATATGCAGTGTGTACTTGACTACTCAAATGAATCTAACTGTAATGAATTTGTTGAAAATTTTCTCAATTTGTGAGGCTAGATCAAGGTGAAAACATCATTGTGCTTATTTGACAAGCTTCTTCTCCTTAGACATGTTGAGCCTATTGTTGAGGGTCAAATATTGCATATCAGACCCATTTAGTAAAACCAAATAAACGACGGGTCGCTGCTTACGGGGTCATTTTTTTGGACGGATAAAATCCGTCGTTTAATATGCAATGGATAAGATCCGTCGCAATAAATAAAAAAATCATCGCTAAAATACGAAAAAATAGTTGTCATTAAAAATATAATGTCAGTAGAGTAACGGACCTCAAATCTGTTGTTTTTCAACTTGTTCAGAAATTATTGAGATGAATCTTGTTCAACCATCCGCTATAGTAAGGAAAATGATAATTACAAACACTACGCTATAGAACAACGTCTAAAGCAAGTGAAAATACCTATTGGATGAAAAAAAAAAATGATTAAGATGTCTCGTGACTTCAGTTGAGTCACTTTGTTGAGTTTATGGCCTTGTTTTAGGTAGACTCGACGACTTGTAGAACTACGGCTGACGATCTACCTATTGGATGCACCCTCTTCGACACGAGATCAGTCCCTTAAAATACGAACTCACATTAAGCAATTGTGAAAACAATTAATTAACCAACTGATTTTCTGAGTGCATGAAGAAATCAAAAAGGGAAATATGATCTCATAATGTCACAGAGTTGGAGATTGGCTTTAGGAATAGTGTTCTGTGAACAAGAAAGAAACCACTAATTTCTACGAATGCCACGCATTGTTTGAAAAAAAAAAATCAAAGAAAAAATTGGACAAGTGAAGTAGTTGCAATTACCTGTAGCAAAGCAAAAGCAGTGCATCACCTGAGAATAAAAGCATTCCGAAGCATAGCAACAAATCTCCCAATCTCAGCTCTACTGAACAAAGTGGAAAATGGAATAAGGCAAGAGTTACTGAAAAAATGCATAACAAAAATCATACAACTAATAAGCGAATGGCAATGTGAATGAACAAACTTAAAAAAAAGCATCAACTTGTGTCAGCATAAAAGGTTTTGTTTCTTTTTTTCCTGGAAGTTTACTCAAGCTTTATGAAGGAAAGAAAAATGGGAAGGC
Source organism: Magnolia sinica (assembly GCF_029962835.1). Classification (NCBI taxonomy): domain Eukaryota; kingdom Viridiplantae; phylum Streptophyta; class Magnoliopsida; order Magnoliales; family Magnoliaceae; genus Magnolia; species Magnolia sinica. The sequence goes on along the minus strand of NC_080587.1, from coordinate 66,971,578 downwards.
AAAGATTAGGAATCAACAGCCCCAACAAACAAGACACTGAAAGAAAATAAAAGATTCATATGAACAACTTGCAAAAAGGCTTGAGACACCCTGGCCCATTCAATCACAACCAATTTGGCCTCCCTGAACACCTTGTTGGAAGGACTAGCACAATTGGGGAAGCATTTGTCATTACACTTGGCCCAAATCATGACTAGTTCCATGAGAAGAGTAACCACAGAATTTTCGATTTGGCCTCCCTAAACACCTTTTTTTTTTTTTGAATGGTAGATAGTAGCTACTAAGAAGTTAAAGAGTGAAGTTTTGTATGAAATATATATATATATATATATATATATATATAAAAAATAAAAATAGAAAGGATAGAAATTAGAAAGAAAAAGAAAAAAAAATAAAAAATCAGATCTTGGAAATTAAGATTCTTGCCCCAACATGTTTGTTATCCCAACCAAGGTTATTGTCAGTCTCATCAGCTCCAAGTGTCTAACCATTCAATTGAATGTAGTTCAGATGAGCTGGGTTTTTGGTGGCTTTGTGCAGCTAAGTAGCTCCCCACAACAACTCATCCTTCATATAAAGACAATGAAAAATCTTAGCTTTTTAAAATACAAAATCTCTATAAAAGAGAAGTTACACATAAAAAAAAAGGCAGGAAAAACAAACCTGATAGCCAGATTAACGATCTTCACGACATTCCATATGTGCGATTAATCTATTCTGATGCACATATGATGTCATTGAGGCTCATACGCATTAATCTGACAGTTGAATTGGTCATAAAATATCAGTTATTGATATAACTCAGTATGCATGGTATTCTTACCTCACCCTTACACATAAAAAAAGAAGGAAAAACAAACCTGATAGCCAGATTAACGAACTTCACAACATACCATATGTGCGATTAATCTATTCTGATGCACATATGATGTCATTGAGGCTCATTCGCATTAATCTGACAATTGAATTGGTCATAAAATATCAGTTAATGATATAACTCAGTATGCATGGTATTCTTACCTCACCCTCCCACAAATAAACAGATTCGATACCTGAAAGTTGCAAAATGCAAATATAGTCTATTAGTTCTAATTCCAGAGCTTATCTGCAAGTTGCATGCAAGTGATAATGGAGAGATCTATGAGCCTAGATGCAATATCCTGATACCTGCAGCCATCAATGGCAATTGTACACACATTAGTACTAAGATTTAGTGCTTAAAATGCAGAAGAAAGAATTTACCATGGTCAAATAGATATAAACATTTTGAGAGACCAAATGCACCTCCCATGCGATTAGAAGAATGTGCACAGATCCGACAAAAGATTTACAAACTAGAAAACCCAAATAGTGCATAGACTGTAGCACTTGGAGAATACATAGCTCTATGAGGGACAAGAATCTCATCCTACATGATAGGAACCTAATTGAAGTCCCTTGCCCACCAAGAACTTAGAAGGGAATTTGCTACAGTAGATTTCTGATCTTGTTGTCTTGTACATGCATCAATTTTTTTAGAGGTTGTATATGCATTAAATCTTGTTTCTGAGATCTCACATGCTTTGGCTACAAGCCTATGACATTCATGAGGTAATTTAAATAATAAAACCACAATAACCGAAGAATTCTTATGCTTGCGAACTACTCCTTTGCTTCATTGTATGCTTGGTTTGGCAATTGATGGGTTGGTGAAATGAAGGTCATAAGAAAGGATGGACCTAATGCAGTCATGGCATTTTGTCCTCAACTCAAAACCAAGCTATAGTAAAAGAAATGTTATTCTTACCACAAACTGAAGAGTGTTACATGGATTCTACAGCTTCAAAATCTCGAAGAAATTGTGATATAGGACAGCAGAAGACTAGAAGTAATAGGTAAAAGTGATATCAGGATTCCAGTTAGGGAGGCATGCCTAAGATTGTTCAAAAGTCTTGAGTCTGACCTACCAGAATTAACAAGCATTTGTAATCATGCATTGGCTTTCCCTTCCTTGAAGAACTTACTGGTGGTAAGATGCCCAAAGCTAAAGAAGCTCCCACTTGGTCTCCAAAGAGCCATTAATCCTCTAAAGGAGATCGTAGGTGAGAAAGAATGGTGGGATGGTTTGGAGTGGGAAGAAGATGGAATCAAGTCTAATTTTCTTCCTCTTTTCAAAGTGTTAAGATGATGAATTCGAAAAATCTGCTGCCACCATGTGCATAGTGGATTGAATGGGCTTGGTTTTTTTTTTTTTCCATAAAACCTGCTTGTCTCCGTTTGAATCTTGTATCAGCAAGGGAAACGGAAAGAAATGTGCCAGTTCATCGGCATACTGTTTGTTCTCTTGGATCTAAATCTTAAGGCCTGTTTGGGTGTCACTTACAAATGAGTGCATCTCATTTTGATTAACCGTAATTATGTATCAGAAATCATGTGTGTTTCTATAATTTCAATAGCCAGCAATCTTTATTAAATAAAATGAGATCTCTATTAAATGAAATGAGACGAACACATTTTTAAGTGGAATCAGCCTTTGGCAAAGATCAACAATGAATTTTTTCAATTCATGCCTAATCTAAGATTGTTGGATTTGTCATTTTCAACTCATGCCTAATCTAAGAGTGTTGGGTTAAGGCTTAGATGATGATGATGAAAGCAGGAATTACATTTTCAAAACAGAATTCCTTTAATAATTATTATAAGAAAGAAGAAGAAGAGTTCCCCTATGAAATTCAGCTATTAGTATTTTCCTTCATGCCCACTAGAATGAGAATTGCATGAGAAACTTTGTCTAGGTGATTGGTTGGGTGTGAATATACCCATTCATTGTAAGTTTGCACAAATATGAGATGCAGCGATTAATATTTTTTTTTTTCTCTTTTTAAAATCTAAACTCTTTGTACCTAATTCACTAATAAAAACATAACAATTGACACTTGCCCCAAAGAAGCGGCATTGGCTTCTTTTTTTGTTTTTTTTTGTACTTGCAAGAATCCATGTTTGTTCACAATGCATGCAAGAATTGATGGATCACCTATGTAATTGCATAGAAATAGAAAAAGTTAAATAATCATTGGGTTAAGACTTAGATGATGATGATGGATCAATATGAAGCTAGATGCAAACATGATGAAGTGTGACAAGTCTATGAGCATAAAGGTGTCTGTTTGCAACCATTACAAATCAAAACATTCAACTTAGTTTGAGGAATACTGAGCATGAATGCTAAAAAAACTGACATTTTATAAGAATGTCATTTGGAGATGGTAACCATTCTTGGAATTGAGAGAGTGTGAAGTAGACATGAACATGGGAAAGTCATCTGAGCAACAAAAACAAGAATGCATCTGAAGCAACTGAAAGAAAAAGTACCAGCAAATGCACAGTAAATAATATGATAGATATTGCAACCCTCCAAGAAAGAAATTGTGAATCATTTCACATTTGACAAGGATCACGAGGAGAAAATGTGATATACTCTGCTTTTTCCAGTATAGTAAATGGGAAAACGTTAACCATGCAATAATAAAAATATAGAAGCATATCATTCTAGTCAAAGAATGCATAGATAATCTTTTATACAACCCAAAAATAAGCAAACATACTAAATAAGTGTAAATAGAAGGTTGCAAAGGACCAGACAAGCCACATTACACTGCAATTTATGGAAAAAATTATGACTTCTTAGGAATGTTCATATCAGCCACATATATGAATGGAGACTTCTACTCAAATTAACAAGCAACAACCTTACATAAGCTAAACCTTCAAAATAAAATAAAATGAGGCGTTCTTCTGGTTCATAAAAACAACGAAAATCAATAACTCCTTACAAGTTTACAAGAACTTACAAATGAAAGGAAAAGTGAAAAGAAAGTCCCTTACCTTGCCAGACTTTTGATTAGGAACAATGAAGCTAAAAATTGTCTTGAGCCCAGGCAGAGGTTCATTGATTGTAATCGTTGTAAAAAGCTAGAGCAAAATCCAAAATCACTATCAACCAATCTAAGGCATCACAGAAGACACCATTCAATCCCAAATGAGCTTCAGTGGATATCCAGACTTAATAAAACTCAACAGTTCCTGAATTAGAAATGGATCACAAAACCATGGGTCCCACCCGTACAAATTCCATAATGAAAGAGAGAGGAAGGGTGTAACATCTTGGATTCTCACTGTTTTGGGTTTTCAAAAATCCTTGAAATTTTTTTTATATATAATTAACTTATAATATCACTTACTGACCATTAGCAATCAATGTTAGTTTATACACGGGTGGAACCAGTAAAGAACCGCACAAGTCCGATTAATCAACTGTAGGAAGCCAATGAATCTGCCCTGCCCGATCACTTGAACATCAAGTTTAGCAACATGATTTACTCACATAGGGCCCAAAATCTAACTGACCCATCGCTAACTAATCAAGACAATCATAACTAAATTAAAGATCTAACTGGGGCCGAGTCAGATAAGGCCCGGATCTTGACTAATAGACCAAATCAACCCCGTTACTCTTTTAGCCTAAAACTGACGGTTTAGAGTAATCATGACCAAATCTCCACTTTCACTAGTTATAAATAGGTCACACTATGAACATAGTTAATCCAAACCCTAATCATTGTCCACGAGAAATCTCAATACCTAATTCATTCCAGAAGTGCCCCGATTGTCCGAACAAGCTCTAGACCGCTCGTTGGTGGGCCACTAGTTCCAAAACTATAGAATAGTTTCCATCTTACTGGGCTTGGCGTCCATTGCGGGCGTCGGACCTAGGTACTGTCCAGAACTGCTTAACTTGAGCCAAAGGATGAGTGCATGAGAAGTGCAAATACCCTAAAGGAAGAAGCCGAAACTTAAGTGGATTGGGCTGTCCACTCTTATGCAAAGTTGAGGATTTCGGACAGTCGGTTTACGAGCAAACTTCACACATGGAGTAAAGATATTTCCCTGCTCATATCCGTATAGCCGCGGCCCCGATCGACCATCGGTGACCGTTGAACAGACTTCTAACCATATCTGTCGATCGGCGCATCTAAATGGCAGACCGAACATGTCCACACATAGATCATCATTAGGACTAACTATCTTACGGTGTATATTAATATATACATCCCGTAGTGGGCCCTAGAGGCTAAAAAACCCTCCTATAGGGCTAGTATAGTAAAAACCCAATCCTTAGGGCCATTTACACCAAATATGGTACTATATAAAGGCCTTATTTGGGCACCCCCTCCTCTCATACGAATTTCATACTCTAAAGCAAGAGAAAAAAGGGAGAAGGGGAGAAGAAAAAGAGGAGAAAAGAGAAGAGAGAGAACTTGGGGTGTGGGTGTTGGTGCACCTCCGCTCTCTCATCCCCTCTTTAGCAGCCTCGCCGTAGCCGGAGTCGTCATTGGAGCTTTCCCGACAATGGTTGGAGGTAAGTATTGAATCTCAAATATAATTTAGGGTTTCAATAGTTGTTTATCCCAAATCTCATAAGCTTGTATGTTTGTTTAGGTCTTTCAACAATTTTCTCTAAAAACCTAACCCTAGAGCTCAAAATCAGAGATTCCTTCTTAAAGGTGCGGATTATTATTCTTAGGTGGCCTAGCACAAATTTTAGTATGAATCTAATGATTATGTTTGATTTGGTGATGTATTTGGATAATCTAGAGAAAATTTAGGCAAAAGCTTACATTTTAAATCCTCTCAATCAACATGGAATGATTATGGAATGTTTGTTATTCCTCAATATAATTGGGTATGAATTTGATAATTGTTTATTCATTCCTTGCATGATTTTTGTACAATGTTTCCTTATAACATGTATGATGCATTAACCCTTGTGTATTTTGTACTATGAGATACATGAAATTCTTGGCTTCCTTACTAACCCACACAACACACCTGCAGATTTATTTCGTAATAATGTTAGTAGTCACATTTATATAGAAACTTGAATTTATATGTTTAATGTATGAATACTTGACATCACTTGTGCTAAATGATAAAACCTAATTTGTTGAAGTGCTATTGAATACCATTAAATCCCTACGTTGCTCAGGAAACTGAGGTAAGAGAAGGTGGTCCCGTTAGTAGGACTATCCTGAGGCTAGACTAATGGATCTGGGCAGATACGAATGGGCGACAGTAGTTGGACTACATGGGTCACTTGTACCCGATGTTGTCCGTCACGTACTCGCCTAAACTCACACGGCCTAGTCCACTTACTAAGCAACCATGTTTGTTGACCATGTCTGCTCACACCTGTATGGAACCTGGAACACCCTTCAACCACTAAAGTCCATTGATAACTATCTGAAATCGATCCACTGACTCGAGAGTCGGGCATGGTGGAATACGACACTGTGTCCGAGATGTCGGCCTACGTTGAGGTGACGAGCCTTCTCGTAGTGACCGCGAGCGATCCCTCTTCTCAACACTCCCCATGTGCTTGAAATTAGGGATGGGGAACCCGATGCAATCAAGGATCACGGGGTCCTGGCCTCGCACGTTGAAGGGCTTTGGCCTCGCAATCAGTTGAGGGCAATGATACGTGGAGTATACCAGTTTTTTCAATCTGCTAGATGAATGGAATTAACTAAATACTCGGCTAACATTATCCATGCATCGCATTAGTTAGGATTTAGCGACTCGGCAGTTGAGGTCGCAATGAGGGCGGTTGGTTATGCGCAATCGTTAGACGAAGTCACTCGAGGGAGTGTTGTTGTGAGGGCATACATCATATCATAATACATGCATATGCATTAACAAGACTAGTTAGGGATCTGTGAATACATGCCTTTCATTAAATTTATCATATAATTGCTACTTGTTGTAACTTAAGGTTAATAGTAACCACTGAGTTAGCTACTCACTCCCACTCTGGGACGATGTTTTAAAACATCAAACAGACCCTTTACTAGATGCAGGTGAGGCAGAGCTTGACGAGCCGAGCAAGGTGAGCAAGGATAGGGAAGAGGAGCTTCCCTGCTTCTAGACTTTCGGCGGATCCTTTTAGTTTGAGTTCGGACTACCGCGGGGTATGAACCAGGACCCTAGTCGCTTTGGGTCATATATGGGTGGGACTAGTTTCCTATTTAGATGGTTTTGGATTCATGGTTTGGATATTTTTATATTTAGTAACAATTGATACTGCTTAATGACATACTTATGTTTCATGCCTTGCTAAATCCTCCATTGTTTATGAGATCATCCAAATGTAATTAAAATATGAAGCTCATTAGGGCACCCATGGTACTTGAGAATTCGGGAGTCGAGTTCTTACACGGCCCCTAAAAACCCGGAGTGTTACAAATGATATCAGAGCAATGGTTTAGATTAAATTGGGTTGTGGATTATGAACTCCCCATAACGCATTCGCTGACGTAGGAGGGAGTGATTGAACTTAGAGACATCTATAAGATCCCAGAATCATCTCATTTGGCAAGTCCAAAGACTAAAACATTAGGGTTTATGAATAGAAAGACTTAGACTGCACCGTGAACCATGAACTCACTAACGCGTCCGCTGACTTGAGAGAAAACGCAATAGAGATATAGAAATGCTAGGAACCACCCCAGGCTCTGAACCGACCATCTTAGATGGAAGGTAAGACTTCCAAGGAGTTAGGATTGGGAAGTGACAGAGGGTAGTGACGATAGGAAATGGGTCCGAGAGTCTTACAGTACCTCAACCTGTTAAGAGGAATGAGCTGAAACTCAACGATTAGACAATTAAAACCATTGTCATAGACCAAATGAGTGAACACCGGGCCAAACTTGATAGTTCCGATACGTTCAAGGATAAATATCCATGGATGAACGAAAATTTACCACAAATAGTGGAAATGTAAGTAAATTAGGATTTTGACCCCTAAAATGATAGAATATTATGAAATAACTAGTTTATTTGGATATATTAGCTTCTCCTACCCCAAATTCATATATAGAACATCAAATAACTCATTCCAGTTTGTGAGATATGGCCGTCGCAAGTTGCCCCCGCCGGAAAACAGTGAGCCAACGGGACCCCGCCCTCACGACCCCTCCCGGCCACCGAGCAAACTCTGCGGTACCCTGTCCGCATGACCCTACCCAACCGCCCGACCCCGCCCAACTGTCCAGCGAGGCGGCGAGACCTCGCCCGGGAGCCAGGTTCGGCGTTGCCCCTGCCAGAACTTCCTGCAATTTTTGGTCGACTTCAAAAATTCATCTCCTTCGTTACAACTCTGATTTAGGTGATTCAAAAGAAAGATTGAAGCCTGATGAGTCTAATTTTATATAAAAATAAGAAAAAAAATAAAATAAAAATTACAATAAAATTAAAATTAATATGTTTTCCAACTATCCAAAAATTATTAGTTTTAAACAGCTGTTGCTCTTAGAATTTTAATAATTTATTTAAAATTCCAAATGATATGAAAATTTGTGAAATAACTTGAAACTTAATGATAAATTATTATAAAAATTTTAAAAATAATTAAGTTATTAAAAGTATAAGAAACGTTACAATAATTAGATACGTTTTAGTATCTTACAGAAAATCGTTAGTTTCGAATAACTTATGCTTCTAAAAATTTTTATAATTTTTATGGAATTGAAATAGATTGAAATTTTGTACAAAAAGGGTCAACTTAATAATGAATTACCATAAAAATTATAAAAATTATCTAGTAATTAAAAGTGATAAATACTTTATGAACAAAAGATGTATTGAAACCGAAAGTTTCTACAACTAAAAGTTGCCGATAGACCAGACGTATCTCTTTCATCATAGAGTTTTAGGATTCGAAGTCTAATTAGGAATTGCTTTCAAAGATCCTAAGAATCATCTTGGGTGATTAAATTAAATTCTTATTTTTAGTATATTTTACTATTTCAAATAATTTATAACTTGACGAATTAGACTTCTTAAGTAGGGTTTCGTTTCATTGCTTAAGAATTTGTGAGTTCGTATTCGAAGTGGACTTTACTAAAATATTTTGGGTTCTTATTCTCTTATGGATTCAAAGTTCATACCACTTTGAGGAGATAATGTTCTTCCTTTTTCCTTTTCTGCAACATTCCCTGCATCACCATCACTCCAAACCTCCAGAATACCTTAAAACTTTCGATTCTTCCTTCCCTGTTAAAATTTATGAAACCAAATCATGATTTTTCCATAACTCATTAACCATAGGATCAAAATGGTAATGTCAAGAGGAACCTTAAGTTCCTGAAAACCTTTCTAGGATAGTCGTTTGATCATAGGCACCGTGGGAGACTCACCACCCACTAAAATATTATAAATGTGAAACTTGAACTTTTTAATAAATTTTGATATCTTCCAAATGTTAAGAATAATCGGACTACGAATTTACGGAACCATACATTTGCGAAGTATTCACGGTTTAACCCAATTCTCAATCCTAGGTAATACCAACGGACTCACTGCTTACCGAGTAGAAGACTAGGATCTACCAGGACTAGGAAGGGATACAATGATCTTTCTGCCCTGGTCAGGCAGAGGATCGACGTATGAGATCAAAGTCTACCACAACTGTCTCTCTGTATTAGCCCAATCATAAAGAGTAGAATATACTACCCTTAGGTAAACTTTATCATCAAACATTTAGCACGATAATTATGATTTTGACATTTGTTTCAAACCTCAAAGGTGAAAACTTTTAAGGGGGTAGATCACAATGAGTTAGGCTAGTGTATTTATTATATACCCTGAAATATATATAAACCCGAAACCAACAAAACTTAGGCAAAGAAAATAATAACATCTTTACTTACTACCCTCACGCAATTTCGAGGACGAAATTGTTTTTAAGGGGGTTAGATTGTAACGTCCTGAATTCTCACTGCTTTGGATTTTCAAAAATCCTTGAAATTTTTTTATATAATTAACTTATAATATCACTTACTGACCGTTAGCAATCAATGTTAGTTTATACATGGGTGGAACCAGTAAAGAACCACACAAGTCTGATTAATCAACCGTAAGAAGCCAACGAATCCGCCTAATCACTTGAATATCAAGTTTAGCACCATGATTTATTCACATAGGGCCCAAAATCTAACCGACCCATCACTAACTAATCAAGACAATCATAACTAAATTAAAGATCTAACTGGGGCCAAGTCAGATAAGGCTCAAATTTTGACTAATAGACCAAATCAACCCCGTTACTCTTTTAGCCTAAAATCGACGATTTAGAGTAATCATGACCAAATCTCCACTTTCACTAGTTATAAATAGGCTACACTATGAACATAGTTAATCCAAACCCTAATCATTGCCCACGAGAAATCTCAATACCTAATTCATTCCAGGAGTGCCCTGATTGTCCGAACAAGCTCTAGACCACTTGTTGGTGGGCCACTAGTTCCAAAACTATAGAATAATGTCCTTCTTACTGGGCTTGACGTCCATCGCGGGAGTCGGACCTGGGTACTGTCCAGAACCGCTCAACTTGAGCCAAAGGATGAGTGTATGAGAAGTGCAAAATACCCTAAAGGAAGAAGCTGAAACTTAAGTGAATTGGGATATTTAGCTGCTCATATCCGTATAGCCGCGGCCTCGATCGACCATCGGTGACCGTTGAACACGTGGAGTAAGGATATTTCCCTGCTCATATCCATATAGCCGCGGCCCCGATCGACCATCGGTGAATCTTGTGGATATTCAGAACCTTGGACATCTCCTTAAAGAGTTCCATGGTTGTCTCCGAGATGGAGGCGATACGATTTGGTGAAGAGACAAAGGCTAGTTCATCGTCGGTAGGGACGAATTCATCAAGTAATTTTTCGGTTATCGGCAGACCGGTGATCCTATGAATATCCCAGAGAGTAATGCTTATTTCGCCTTTGGAGAGGTGGAAGGACACCAATAGTTCAGAAAAGCCTTCATAATGGAGGACTCCTTATAAAAAGGATGTGATGTTGCTTCGATTGCAGTAAAGATGTCGATCTTGGACAAGCTTCCCGCATGCTTTACAAGAATTTTCATGGGCCATTCAGAGTAGTAATTGCGGGGAGTTAAAAGACCCCTTGTTCTGAACTCTTCAGGACTCCAAATGAGGCGGCGGTCACTGAAACACTGCTGGAGCGTCTCGTAAAATCAGGTCGGATATAGGCTGTGAGGATCGTAGGATGGGGTGAGAAAGATCATGGCGTGAACGTCACCGATTTGTTGTCGTGGGTTCGTTAGTTGCAGAATGCCTTCCAGTAACTTCGGTTCTCTGAACGACCAAGACTCTGAATAGGCTAGTCTTTCTCCCTCCAGATGATCCCGAGGCTCGCAATTCAGCATAGAATGGTGACGATGGATGCTGACATAGAATGGTCAAACTCAGCCTAACTTTGCCCCCTCCTCTCGGGTAGGTAAGGCCGCACTCCCTTCCAACCGACCATGACATAGTAGGAGATGCGGCTTAACAATATACAGCCCTCATGCACTCATGCATCCACTCGTCTAGATGTTGGAGCAACCTCTAGAACCAAGAGGGTCTAGAGAATTTCACCCAGGGATATCTATAGCATCCCATGTAGAACAGATTTTCGGTGTCCCATCTACCATCCACGATATGCCTGTGGAGGCTATGACCCTGATGTCGGTAGGGCATACAGTGGTCATATCACAAAATACGAGATGCATGAGTCATACCATCCATTCATGCATCAAACCTGCGCATATCGTGCGCTCATGTGGACAACTCCTCCTATCATGGAGTCCTATAATAATCTACCTAATGGCATGTGTTATGATCAATCACTCTTCATATCAAGCATACATATGATGCGCATGAGCATGGATCGTGAAGCTATATTAAGCATGTTATAAGATGATGGTATACTCTCCTCGTATCAAGGATAGGCTTAGATAACCTACTTATAACAAGAATGGACCTCATAATGGGTCCAAGGGAAGGTCACAATGTGGACATCTAACCATCATTGCCTATCAATGTGGACATTTAACCAACATCGCTCCCAAGCGATGACCCACATAAACATCATTATATACATTATAGTGAAATCACATGTTACATCGGTCCACACATTCATCGCATTGGGCCTCACTCAAGGGCCACATATACACCATATTGGGCCTCGCCATACGAGCCACAAATACCTCATAATGGGCCGTATCAAATGGGCCACAAATACACATCACAATGAGCCACATGAAATGGGCCTAATACACATCACGATGGGCCGCATGACATGGGCCTAATACACATCACAATGGGCCGCATGACATGGGCTTAATACACATCACAATGGGCGCATGACATGGGCCTAATACACATCACAATGGGCTGCACCAATGGGCCTCATATACATCAAGTGAGCCATATCAATGGGCCTCAAATACACAATAGGTGGCCTCAAATAAATCTAATCGGGCCCACCATTCTAGGTGAACTATCTACACCATACATCTATTTTTTTTTTAGAGATCACTTACCCAAAAATGAATCATATCAAAAGATCATCTGGACCATACTACATCTAGTAGCAGAGATAATGATTTTCATGGTTAAACAATTACCAAGGGCTAGGGCCCACCATAGCGTTTATTCCATCCAATCTAATCATACGGTCATAAGGACTTGAATTAAGTGGAAAAACAAATTTCATACTAATCCAAAACTTCTGTGACCCAAAAAGGGTTTCAATGGTGGATGTTCAATCTCCACTATTTTTGCAGTGTGGTCCACCTGACATACTGATTTGCCTCATTTTTTGTCTCAAGCCTTAAGGCAGGCTCGTCAAATGTCTAGACGGTTTGGATATATCACATACATTAGCGGTGGGTCCCACCATCCAGGGACGGACGACCTGGATGAAATATACAAGTAAGGTGGGCCCCACCCCTCACACGTGCAGCACGTGTGGGGTGGTCCCACAGTTGCCAAACAGATGGACAGCATGATGAATTACATAAATCATGGTGGGTTCACCCACCACTGTCCTAACAGATGGACGGTTGGGATAAAACAAATACATCAAGGTGGTTTCCTCACCTCCCGTCCAGATGGACGGTGTGGGATGAAAACATACATCATGGTGTCCCTCACAGCACCGTCTAGATGGATGGTGCAGATAACACATGCATCATGGTGGGTTGCACGACAGCAGAGGATGGGTGGATGGTGCAGATAAAACCCATACCTCGTGATGGGCCCCACAAAACTTGCTGCATCAAAGCAGCAGTTGCAGCTACTGGCTGCTGGCCCACCAAAAAAAAAATGGATGGACGGCATTGATAAAACACATGCATCATGGTTGGGATCCACCATCCATGGCCTGGACGATGGATGCAACGCATCATCAAGGTGGTTTCCACCTTTCGGATCACTGGACGGTGTGGAAATAAAACACACACATCATGTGTGGGCCCCACATCCACGTGTGGACAGGGTGGCTGAAGCACGCACATCACGTGTGGGGCTCCACAGATGGACGGTGTGCATCCAGCACACATCATGGTAGGTACCCACCGTCCAGCAGCTGCTGGATGGCTGGGATATAAAATACATTAAGGTGGAGTCCACACACCATGTCCAGGGACTGGACGTCCTAGATTGCTGTTCAGGTGGGCCACATCAACACCATCCAAAAAGAGAGAGAGAGAGAGAGAGAGAGAGAGAGAGAGAGACGGTGAGGAGGGGAGGGACCCCGCCACTATGGGAACTCCCTATACAATGCATACATCAAGATGGGTCCCACCATATGTGGGCCCTCAAATCATCAAATCCAAACAAAATCACCCACCTTTCCTTCTTCTTCTTGGCCCCATGAAATCCCAAACACTTTGCCTCTATCTTTGATGGAGGATGATGAGATTTAGACGGTTGGATGGTGGAGATGGGAGGTAGGAAGTGGGCCACATCTAGCTTTTCCATAGAAAGCTTGGGAAGCTTGGATGTTGGGTTGCTTGGGAGAATGAGAGAGAGATGCTGTAAGAGAGCGAGAGATGGGTGAGTGATGGGTGTGAGTGATGGGTGTACTTGATAGGTAAGAGTTGTAAGAGAGAGAGAGTTGACTTTGGGGATGGTGTTGTACTTAATTGATGGGATATTTTCTCTTGGGTTTGCAAATGCGCGGCGTTTTCTTAAACTGAACGCAGGCCCACATCTCTTGGCCTAGGTATCGCTGCGGCGCGCGAGATGCGGCGTCGGAACCACGGCGACGGCACGGTTACTAGGGTACAAGTCTCGGGTTGAGCCGACTTTGAAATACGGGATACGACTTAGGGTCGTGCACAACCGCTGATTACAGATCCACTACCAGAAAAAGGGGCAAAGGCTACGGATAAAAACTGTAGCTAAAGGTCTATTGCTACGGTTATAGTCCGTAACATGATCATAGCAATTAGTGTTGTAGCTAAATATCAAAAACCTATGGCTACAGATTTAATCCGTAGCCATAGATATCAATAGCTATGGTATAATTCGTAGCAATAGTTTATGTAGAGAAATATACATACAGCTACGGATAATATCTGTAGCTAAAAGTAGAATGAAATCTATAGGAATATGCTGAAGTTAACAATAGCTACGGTTTTCAGAAAACAAGCTACGACTAATATCCGTAGCTACTTAAAAAAAAAAAAAATTTATAACAATGGTGTCTGTTACCATTGCAAGAACCTACTGTGATTGATCAACTCATCTAACTAATACAATTAATGCTGATAGTGCATGAAATAAAACTCGATTGGATCAGCTGCAAATAGTGCATGAAAAGGTCAGTTTTGGAAAAAAAATAAAATAGGTTGTGGGATAAGAGGCAAAATACAGACATCTAATCATGCCAATTGCAAATAATGCCGGGATTATATAAGTTGGAGAAGGTAGAGATGGATGGATCATACCTGGCAGTTGGTGTAGAACCTGGTGAATACTTCAGACAAGTCATAGAGATATTCACACAAAATGTTGGGAAGGAGATTAGTACAAGCTTCTTCAACTATCTGAAAATACAACATGAACCATGTCCACAGCCATCAGAATCAGGAGAACATCCAAGAGCTATATAATTCGAATACACAAGCAATTGAAGCTACAGGAACAAAGCAGGAGACAATGGCAGCCCCACAAGCTCAACAGATAAAGTACTAACACCTCCATGATGCATGTCATGGTCACTTGGTGTGTGAGAGGATGCTAAGATGCAGCACGCACTACACAAAAGGTTCCGTGCAGTTCCCTCAAGCTGCACGAGGAAAACATGTTGCAATCATGACTATTGATCTGCTGAGTTATCATTGGATCGCTACAGGCCAAAAATAGCAGTGATTGTTGGACAACACTGACCACCCAGTGTTGTGACCAGTGAGTTTTTTTTTTTTTTTGGGGTGGGTGGGGGGACCACTGCTCCGGTCACTACATGTTTGACAAGGGTACAACATAAATGTAAAACCTTCATATCCCCACCCAGGCCCTCTAATTTCAAGTAGTTTTAGGAGAGGATCCCTTGTCTTCCTTTCAGGCACTTCAACCCTATTCAAAGATCCTTTGACCGAGGATGCCCCTGGTTTTCTTAGCACATGACCAAACCAACTCAATCAATTCTCCATTTTATTACACGATTGGAACTACTTCCCAGTTTTTTTATATTGAAAGATAACAAGACTTGTATTTAAAGGAAGGAAAAAAAACAGAAACAAAGGTACCTTGAGCTTTCATTTCCAGATTTAAAGAATTCATGTTCTCTTTAAGCTTTTATTCTACATTTTCTGCCGTGCTTTTTGTCCTCTCATAATATGTACTTATATTTCTCCCTAAACAGAAGAGGAAGAGAGAAAAAAAGATGAGATATATCCCAGACTGTAGGATACACTCCACTAACTAGACTCTAGACAGTTCAAAATAGGTAGCATGATAGACACTTCACTTTTACATGTAAATGCCCTACCCTGATAAAACAGAAGACGCATCATACATCATATACATATACTGTGCACAACATCAATAAAGAAGGTTATTCCTTCAACAGTCGCTCAGTTCAAGTCCAACCAATTGGACCACAAGTTATTATACATATACTGTGCACAACATCAAAAGAGAAGGTTATTCCTTCAAAAATGGCTCTCTGTTCAAGTCGAACCAGTTGGACCACAAGTTATGGTCAACCCAGATGATAACTCAGAAGCTATGAAGTACATGTGATATCCACCCCTTCCAATAGGTTGGCCCCAATATGAAGATCTCCTGCTGCAAAACTTATTATCTACTCATCAAGTGGGCCACACCATATAAAACAATGTCCAGCCACTGATTAATAGAAAAACACAAGTGTGGTCCACTCATACTGTTGATGTTGCTAAGTTTTCCAAAGGTGATCCTCATGAAGGGGAAAACCTATTGGACAGGTTGGATGTCGTATATACATGAAAGGTTGGAAGTTATCTGCTGGTTGGACCGTAACTTATAGTCCAAGCAGTTGGACTTGAGATTCTCACACGCGCGCACACACACACACACATACAAGTAGTCGCTTTTTGCACATTCAGGAGACATCAAATAAGCAGCTCTCATTTGTGTTATGGATGGGGGTGAGACATCTTATGAATCAATGCCCATCTAAGAATGTATGTAACAAGGGTATAGCATCGGGCACAACATTCATACAGAGAATTGAAGTTTCAAATATGGGAGCTGGACCTATTTCGGAGCGTGCAGCTAATATAAGTACATATGCATGCATGCAGGAGCTCTTCAATATTAATGTGCATACATCCAGTAAACATATTCATAGAATAATCATTAGTCATTATGGGCTGGAGTTCTATACACTAGTTTCACAACAGTACAGCAATACAAGCCCAGTAATGCAGTAAACCAATAGATAAGAATGATGAGTTTCAAAAAGATCCTTACCAAGACAAAGATGAAGGTGAATAGAGTCTCACTGATGTAAGCTTTTCTCTTGCCCTAGCTCCTAAAACAATATTAGCGTAAGAAAATCAATATGATTCAATCAATGAAAGTCATCTTGTCATAGAGCTGATGAATGCACACATTGACCAAACAGAGCCAGCAACAGAAACACGAACCAGAAGGATTATAAACCCAACATCCTGAAGTATCGGTCCAGGTCGCTGTAAGTAGTGAACGCCCTGAGCAGCCAATCCATGAATATACTGCAGATAGATGCAAACTTATAATGTAAGCCTCCGAATGTTTCTTACCGTGGAAGTTGGAAGAAATAACAACCGTACCAACATATAAAAAAGACTGCAGTTTGTAGATTGGAAAACAGGAAGAAGAAAAAAGAAAGGAAAATGAATTAGACAACCAACAACATTTCATTGAGGGAATTATGGACCATGAGAATGCCACCTGCAACCATATGAGATCAGGGCCTTTTCATTTGACTGACCCCACAGTGAGCATGCCCAGGTGCAAAAATCGGGCTATCATTGAAGATGTGATGAGCATGCCCAGAAACAGACAATTAAAAATTCAAAGCTGAGATTAGAAAACTTGTAATTCCTAAGATGTGATGAAAACATACAAATAATTTAAAAAATGCATACTCGACCCAACAATTCATTGAAGACCATAGCAGAGTGACTTGATACCCATGATCTCACCTGGTCATGCACATATCCACTTAGCCAAATTTAAAGTATCATAGAACATTTCCTATATTTGGCTTATTATATGGATAACTCAATATTGTATTTTATCTTAGTATATTATTAAAGAAAACATTATACTGTAGATCCAGTACTAATTATAATTATTTGATATCTTACACCAATTTACTGGGCTAAACATGTATCGGCACGCCTCAGCATTGGGTGAAGTAGTGACAGGACACCACTCTACAGATAAGCAAGTTGCAGGGTGCAGCAAAAAGATGACTAGGTCTTTTGTATTGTATAGACTGCTAGAGCTATTCAAATTGAATCATTTAGGAGTAGACAAATCAGAGACACATGGGGTGGAAGTAGGGACACCTGTCAGGGGGTAAGTTGCACAGTGCAGCAAAGGGATGGCTACTCGTTTTGCATTGAATATGCTACTAGAGCTATTCAAATTGAATTACACTTCTTTTGAATGAAGAAAACATATATAGATATTGACTCTCATGGGTAGGAGGACTTCAGTTATCCATACACAAGGATGAGACATCCAATTTATATGCAAGAGACACCCAAAGACCATCACTTTTTCCTCACTAGTAACCTGTCAGTCACTGACAGTGGTTTGTGTGTCATACAGTGGTTAATGCCAGAGTGCACTCCAATACATTGGAGAAAGTCGTACTACTGCTATTAATACTTGAATAATCAGTGAACTCCTATTAATACTTGAATAATCAGTGAACTCTCATAAAGAAAACTACCATATCCTGCTAGAAAGTTTTAATTGACACACTATAAAAAATAAAAGAGTTAGAATCTGATTGTATCATAGTGATAATTGTTTAAAAATAATAACAAGCGACTTCAGCTTCAAGGCAAAATTGAGTTGACCAAGATCTATTGGATCACACCAAGCTGATCAAGTTAGGAAAAGAGTCAAATGAATCAACGGACTTGGTTACGTCTGAAAACTCAGCATGTGTCATAGACTCATAGGTCATAGCCTTGTGAAGTCAAACTACGCAAGTCGAGATCTTTGACATAATCATGAAAACAAACAAAACAAGAAAAAAGAACAAAAGAAAGAAAGAACAGCACCTTGAATGAACTGGTATGGCAATTTCCTCCTGACCAAAAAATAGTTTCTGAAATCCCTCAGCCCCGGGGTTAATTATTCCAGCAACAGAAGGCTTTTCCCTCCCTGATAACAAAAAATTGGAAATGATTACCAGGGTACCAGCTTATTTGATATTACAGAAACAACCATCCAGAACGACTCCAAAGTCATATGAATGCATGCATCGAGATTTTATGCAGTTAATGAACAACAAGAGAAGCTATACACACCACAAATGAAATCAAAGTCAAGCATGCGTTGGATGGGAAGTTGCTTGTAGTTGTAGAATAATGCTTGTGTATTCCGTGAGAACAGTTGACCAGTTTCCATGATGAACAGAGCCACTCAAAGCAACCTGCAAATAGAAACAGGAGTTTTAGATTTTGATTAACAAGAGTGAAAAACTTAGAAACAAAGGTAGAATCAGGTTGAGTTTTGACAACAAGGACATGTACACAAGTAGTACTGTAGTACGATCACATATAGGATGTTTCAGCAAGAAGTCAGCTCCTATATCTTTTGTATGTAACAAACACTGGAAAGAAATAAAATGGCACCATTAGCTTTTTTGTCAATTTTATTCCGTAGCCAATAACCTGTTCATAGGACACTTAAAAAGTTATTTTCCATATTTTGACATGAGAACTCTCAGGTCGTCTACTGGCCCAACAAAATTAGCTTATACAGCACAGAGAATTGACATTTTCCTGTTGACCCAACATTACACAGATTTTGTGCTGTTGAACGGATAGCAGAATGTAACTCGATTCTAATAAGAGAAAAGAGTACTATTCTTGCTTTCTGAAACCCTATATACTAAAAAGCATATGAATTGAGTTAATAGAGACAAATCACACAATCTCTAAAGTTGTTGCCACATTCAACATTTTCATGATCTGCTCAATATCAGAGAAAAGCTGAGAACTAGTAAATGAGTGAAAAGCTGCATTTTTCCAAAATTTTTATAGTTGTTATTTGTTAATGCATAAAACAAGGTAAAAGCTGGGAGGGAGGAAGAAAATGCAAAAAATGAACACATAGAGAGTGGGTAAATTAAGAATCCACAACCAGCTTATCTAAAAAGAAGCATTGAAGTGGACCAAAGAGATCAAACCTACAGGGAAAAAATTTTGATTCTAACACAGTTTTTGCTATTTCAGTTTCAAATTACAAATGAATAGAATGCCAATGCAGGCAAGACTTTACAAGGAGTGTTAGATGTCCAGCGAATGAAATATCTCGAAATGACACCCTTCAAAATGGAGAGAGAAAAAAGTATGTACAGCACTAATAATATCCAATCACCCTTATAAAATCCATCAGAAAAAAAAAATGCCTAATTCCAGTAAGTTTGCTCCAGATTCTTAAAGAGTGACAGTTTGCAGCTGAAATTTTCCAGTCAAACAGTCTCTTGGCAACAGTATATAAAAAGGCAGATCTTAAGAGCATATTCTAGTAAAGCCAACAGATGAAGCTAAATTTCGGATCGACTACATTTAATTACCATGTTTTTAGATACATAATCAATAACAGAGAATGAAGAGAATAAAGAACTATGGTATGAAATGGCAAAGAATGAAGAGAATAAAGAACTATGGTATGAAATGGTGGAGAACGAAGAGAGATGAAAAAGTATGGTACAATCGAGTTTCCGTATACTAACTGAAATCCGTAACGGATCTTTTTTCCTGAAACATTTTAGTAGAATGCAACCTTCCGTAGTGGGTCACACTTCTTGGATGGTTGCGATCACCTAACCTGTGGCCCCACATGTTCCAATTGGATCATCAGAAAGCTAGTCATGTACAAATGCGTCCGGACCCTATAACTTCTCAAAGCCAAAATTATAGTCACATACAGGTGCATCAGGAACCTATAACTTCTCTGTTTAGAGATCTCCTTCATTGCCAAAACTTAAACCTTTATTAGATAATTTTAAGAAAATTTTACAAGAACCTGACATACTAATCCACAAATACTGCTTTCTTCACAAAATCACACCATTTCCAAAACAAAAGGGCTAGGAACAAGTAGAAATTAAGAAACCTTTTATCGACCAATTCACAGGTGGAAGACCCAAAGGACTTACATCTGCTAGCTGACCTCACAAAGGCTCTCCAAAAGGTGTGTTCAACTCATCTTTTTCTCTTCACACCTAACTTCTCTTTAGTTAGGTTAAGATAAATTAATAACAAACCTCTTATATAAATGCTTTAACACTGCTTATAATTGTAAATCATTATAGAAGAACAATATTTCTTCATAATATTTGCCTCAATGTGTTCAACATCTATGTCCAACATGTGTGTCAAGGCCATGGTTTTGAAGAGGGTGAAGGATTCATGAGAAGATTAGAAAAAGATTTTGAGAGTGCAGAACTGAAAGAATCTTAGAGATAACAAGAACCACGCCATGCAACCTTATCAGTACCATCAAACAAGTGAAATAGGCAATGCCATCTGATGATGGCTGTCATGCTTGAGGGCATTACCGCTAGGACTTCAAAGTATCATGTAAACATCACCTACATTACATGACTGCAATAAGAAAACCATTCAACAATGCCTAATACAAAATCCACGTAACATGAAACCAAACTCACTAAAAGAAGTGAATGCAATAACAGAACCATGTGATGAGCCCAATAACAAAACCCAGGTGGAATCATGAATCCCAACTTCCAAACAAGAAAATGGATATGGTCGTAGCATAAACCCAACAACCCAAAATTTGCAAAAGCAAACCAATACTACAATAACATCAACTTAGTTTTGTAAAATGGTGTTGTACATATGCTAAATAACAAAAATGAAGACACGAGAACGTATCAAATATCCTTTCAAATGCCATAAAACATCATTAGCCGTTGAAGACTAAACTCAAAACATGAAACAAGTAAGATGTATTAAACAAACAAAACCACATGACTGAGCATCTATAATCACAATAAATCTTCATAACCATCGCCACCATAAAAAGCATATCTACGTCAATAACAACCAAACTAAATCCTTCAATCTCTATAACAACTACATTTATAAAAATAAAAAATAAAAATCAAGAAATAAAAAAAGATCCATTGAAAACAACGTATCCAGCAATCTTAAAACTACATGATAACAAATCATATTTCAGCATAACAGGAACTGATTATCACAAACTCTTCTCAGACAAAACTACCTCAACAACGACATAAATTTGAATCTTTAAAGAAATTTCTACTCAATAAAAACACAAATGATGCCTGCAATCCACCACAAAATAGGAGGAACAACAGAATTCACAAACAGAATCAGTTTAATATATTGTATTTAATAATCCCAAAACTAGAAAAACAATTCAGTATCCTCCTCTAAATATATCAATGAAAAGAATTACCTAGTAGCACGAGAGAGGGAGAGGGCCGAGAGAGCTGGTGGAGGCAGCGCTGCTGAAGAGTTGGTGCTGTTGAGGGAGGTGTGAGGGCACGGGAGCTCAAGAGAGGGAGAGGGAGACGGTGAGGGCGAGGGCAAGGGAGCTCGAGAGAGGGAAAGGGAAAGGGATAGAGAGAGTGCTAACGGTGGGAACGGAGAGAGAGGGGATTGGGGAACGGAGAGAGAGAGAGAGGGAGGAAGATGAGAAAACAGGTTAGGGTACGAAGTGAGCGAGAGAGAGAGAGAGAGAGAGAGAGAGAGAGAGATGGGGGTGACATTTTGGTGCGGCTCTGTTTCGAGCGCGCGCCCAATTTTGGGTGTAGGGCCATGGACGGTCCTCTCAGGGGCTCCGTGGGGTCCACCATGTGTATCTGCATTATCCATTCCGTCCATTAATTTTAATAAATTATTTTAGTTCAAAATCAAAAATATAATGTACATTAAAGGCCTAAGTGGATCACACCATAGGAATTACATTTGATTTAATCTCCATGTTTTCTACTGTGTGGTCCACTTTAACCTTCGATTTAGCTGAGTTTTCGTTTCATGCCCTATAATAATATTTCAAAATATATGGACAGCTTAGATAGAAAGAAAAATATTTTTTAGGCCGTATAGAGCCCCTCACACCACCGTTAATTATTAATGGTGTGGCACCTTTTTAGCTATGGATTAAAACTGTAGTAAATCTAGATACGGTTTATATACGTAGCAAAAAACTAACGTAGTCTGTATGTTTTATCCTTTTTTTTTAGTGTTTGTTAGGGATTTGTGCTGCAGAATCACACAAATTTATATCTAGGATAGCAATTTATTAGTAACAAGCAATCACAGAAGAACACAAAGTTTTAACATGAAAATTGCACATCTTAAAGTTTTCAATTGCACTTCATATGTTCACATTGATGTAGAGCACAGAAACAAGCAGGATGTGAAGTCCAGGAAGTACACGTTTATGGGCTATGGCCAGCATGATTTTGGCTACAGGTTTTGAGATACAGAGAACCGAAAAATCATCAGAAGTAAAGATGTAGTCTTCAATAAAAAAAAGTGATGCATAAGGACAGTGTGCAGTAAAATAAGGCCAATGAGAAAGAATTCATAGAGTTGGAAGAGTTACCGGACACGGGTGTTACAGTGCCACAGGATGAGCATGCACAGGAGCATAATGAGGCAGAGCCGCAGACACCGGTTGTGAGGAGGTCTACTCGGGAGAGGAGACCCAAGGTCCGATACTCACCCTCCTTACATTATCTACTGCTGACAGATAATGGTGAACCAGAGTGTTTTGAAGAGGCATTATAGTTAGATACACGGGTTAAGTGGGAGCAGGCCATGGATGATGAGATGGACTCTCTTGAGTCCAATCGTACGTGGGAGCTAGTCACTCTACCTAAGGGTAAGAAAGCTCTTCATAACAAGTGGGTTTACAGACTGAAGGAGGAGCACGATGGTTCGAAACGGTACAAGGCTAGATTGGTTGTGAAAGGGTTCCAACAAAAGGCAGGTATCGACTTCACTGAAATATTTTCACCAGTGGTGAAAATGTCTACGATTCGCATGGTCTTGAGTATAGTGGCTACAGAGGACTTACATCTAGAGCAGCTAGATGTTAAGACAGCCTTTCTTCATGGGGACCTTGAAGAAGAGATATATATGCATCAGCCGACAGGATACGTGGCACCAGGAAAGGAGAACAAGGTGTGTAGACTGAAGAAGAGTCTATATGGCCTGAAGCAGGCCCCGAGGCAGTGGTACAAGAAGTTCGACAGTTTCATGTCGGGAAACGGTTTTAGGAGATGTCATGCAGACCACTGTTGTTATTTGAAGAAGTTTGATACGTCGTACATCATCCTTCTTCTGTACGTTGATGATATGCTTGTGGCCGGTTCAAGCATGAAGGACATCTCAGATCTCAAAAGACAACTGTCTAGAGAATTTGCCATGAAGGATTTAGGAGCTGCAAAACAAATCCTAGGCATGAGGATAAAGCGTGACAGGGAAAACAAGAAACTAGTTTTGTCACAGGCAGAGTACATAGCCAAGGTACTTGATCGATTCAATATGGGAGGTGCTAAGCCGATTAGCACTCCATTAGCCAATCAATTCAAGATTTCTAAGGAGCAAGGTGCGAAGACGCAGGAGGAACGGGACTACATGACTAAAGTCCCATATGTGTCAGCTATTGGGAGTCTCACGTATGCTATGGTGAGCATGAGGCCAGATATTGCTCAAGCAGTGAGAGTTGTTAGCAGGTTCATGAATAACCCCGGGAGGGAACATTGAGAAGCTATGAAGTGGATCCTTAGATACCTGGTACTGTGGATGTATGGCTATATTATGGAGGATCGAAAATCAAGCTACAAGGCTTCGTAGATTCAGATTTGGAAAGAGATATCAACAGTAGAAGAAGTACTACAGGATTGTCTTTACTCTAGGTAGTGTTACATCTGGGTCTCTCGATTATGAAGATAGTATCCATCACCGCAATAGAAGAGTAATATGTTGCAGCTACAGAAGCGTGCAAGGAGATGGTGTGGATGCAAGGTTTCATGGAAGAGTTGGGTAAGAAGCAAGCATATTACAAGCTGTACAGTGATGGTCAAAGTATAATACACTTGGCTAAGAATTCAATATTTCATTCAATGCTTAAGTATATTGACATCAGATATCACTTCATATGTTCGTTACCGGAAGATGGATCGATTGCTCTTGAGAAGATTCATACAAGTGAAAATCCTGCGGATATGATGAGAAGCTGAAGCTCTGTTCAGCTTTACTTGGTCTCAGGCTTGAAGACAGTGAGGTAGTGCACTTTTGGATGTAGAAGACGAATGTTTATAGCGATGTGTCTCCAAGTGGGAGATTGTTGAGATGTAAAGCCACATCTGGACAGGGCCACTCGACCAGTCGAGGACTGACTCGACTTAAAGTCCAACAAGCTATGATTTTTTGGGTCCGCGGTGCTCGACCAGTCGAGGGTCCACTCGACCAGTCGAGGTTACGCAGATTCGTTTCCGAATTTTGCACGGACTGTGGATTTTTGAGTCGGTTTTCGTAGATGTGCGAAAGGAAAGTTACCGAAACTATAAATAGGGGTCCCTAAGGCTTTTCTAGGGTATTGGGAGTTATTCTAAAGTGTGGTCAAAGGGTTTTCTCTATACATCAAAGGGAAAATGTTAGTATATTGCTTGTAATCTCGTTTTCTTCATAGTGGAAGTTTGCACCCGTGGTTTTTTACCCTTGTTGGGGTTTTTCCACGTATATTCTGTCTTGTGGTTTGTTGGTATGCTTTGATTCTACTTCTAGATTATATTTCTTCTTGTTTATCGTTTGTGGGTGAGACCAGAGATTGGATATTGGTTTACTAACGTTGTTGGTGTGTTATGCAACACCTATCACGATGATCCGCCTTTGTATCGTGTCTTCTGTCTTCAACAACAACTAATAGTGAAGACTTATACGTTGGATTAAAAATTTATACTTATGATGAAATTTTAGAAAAACTAAAAAATGAATAACACTTTTTTTCTTTGCAATCATTTGCTCTAGGGTGCCGACTTTCACCTATTTTTTAATAATAAATTTGCAATTGGTTGATCTCAATTAACATTAACTAATTGCATTGTTATTATTGTCACTATCAACCTTCAGTCTATGCAATTTAGTCGTTGTGGAGAAGGTAGAAGGCTAATTATATGCTTAAAGCTTAACATAATCACCCTGAAAGTAACAATCTCCTTAGCAATCGAGTCATCCACATCCGCTGATTATTTCTGTTATCCCACTCATCAACTAATCTTCTAATTGAATTAAAACTTTTTCTAGTTCAACCATAAATTTCTTAGTTAATCTATATGTGAATCCATTAAATAATTCGATAGTAGATTCATTAAGGGTCACTCTTTCATCTGCATATATAGGTCTACTATTCTTCTTCATTGATGGATTCCTCAAGAGCCACTTCGTCATCTGCATAAGTCGATTTTTCTTCTTCCAATTCAAGTGGCT